>NC_047655.1:24632147-24657643 GCF_902201215.1 Prunus dulcis | reverse complement strand
CTTTCTCCTTCTCTTTGTTCTTCAATTTGGGGCAGTCTTTCTTCCAATGACCCTTTTGGCGACAAAAGGCACATTCATCTTTAGCAGGAAACTTCCCTTGTGACTTTGAACGAGATTTTCCCCGCTTCCCAGATTTTCTTTCCTCTGTTCGACCCCTTGCAACGAGTGCCTCGGTTTGTGAATTTTTAGTCTTCTGTTCCTTTTTACGACACTCATGATTCACCAATGCCGCAGACACCTCATCCAGTTTCACCTCGGATTTTCCATACAACAAAGTAGTTGTCAAATGATCATAATCATCAGGCAATGAATTTAACAAACATAGTGCCTTATCCTCGTCAGGAATTATCACATCAAGGTTTGCTAAATCAGCAAGTATTTTATTATAATCATTGAGGTGTTCATGCATAGAAATACCTAAACGATATTGAAATCGGAAGAGTCGTTTCTTCAAGAAGAGCCGATTTTCTGCGCTCTTGGTCATATACTTCTCCTCAAATTTCATCCATAACTTCTTAGCAGAAGTTTCCTTCATATACGGGTATTTCAACTCCTTATCAAGGAACGATCGAATAGGGGCACAAGCATGGAGATTAATTCGAGTCCATTGCTTGTCATCAATATCTTCTGGTTTATCCTCCAGAACCATATCCAACTCTTGTTGATACAACACATCCATAACTTCACATTGCCACATACCAAAATTATTAGAGCCATTGAATTTATCAACCTCTAACCTTGTACTGGCAATTGGATGTCTATTGGATGTAGGTGCCGACGAAGACGATGCCGACTCCTTCTCCTTCAAAACTTCGTCTTTTTCTCCAGCCATCAAATCTGCCCGGCACTATTCACTGCCACTGTAGCACAGCACTATTTCACGGGAGCACTGTAGCACCGACACTATTCACGTGCACTATTCACCCGTCACTGTAGCACCGACCGATTTTTCACTCCCACGAAACCCCAGTCGAAAAACTGGAGCTCTGATACCACTTGTTGTGCGGAAGCGTCAACCAACTGCGAGTGAAAAATAAATAACAACAGGCAGGAGAAAAAATTGAACAAAATAATCAACAAGAACAACACCAAGATTTATACTGGTTCGGCAATTGCCTACATCCAGTTTGGAGACGACGAAGTATTCCACTATAATCAATGAGAGAATACAATAGTGTTTACCACTCAATTTCCCAAAGACCCAAATACACCCAACCTCACACACTCACAAAGGAAGAGAAAACAATGATACAAAGCAAAGAACAACTAGAGAGAATTTGTTTCTCTCTTTGGCAAAATGCCTTTCTTGCTATTTTTCTCTTCTACTCAACACTTGGTTAGATCCTTGGTTTGGATGCTTCAAATGAAACCATCTTCTTCCAATTTATAGCCAAAGATGCAAGAGTGTGAATGCAAACTCAAACTATTCATATGTTGGCTACCAACCATGGATGGCTACCAAACAATCCACCCTTTTTGACAAAGATAGCAAGCCAACATTGACTCACATGGGCAACTAACATTGACACACATGGGCAACTCCAAAATTCTTCTACATTTGAGCCAATTTTCAACAGCCATCAAGTACGATGTCACGTGTGCTAGTACTCATTCTTCCAACGTAGCTGCTTACAACCTTGTAACCTAAGGGATGAATGAAAAACTCTTCAAAGCTCTCAAGGGATGTGGCAGACTCATTCAAACGCTTCTCAAAGAATCTCCTGTAACGATATTTATGCTCTTGCATAGCTGCAAGCTCATGCTTTTGCCGATGGTAAATCCCAATTGAGACAAGGCGAGGGCTATAGGCATCCTCCTTCACTTTTCGAAGTTTATTTGGAACTTCAAAGATGTTCAATGCCTCTGACGCTTTCTCCACTTTGTCATAGCACTGTTGCTCATAGCTTGCTTCCGTTTCCTGTTTTGATTGTAAATGTATAAAGCTAGCTAGCAGTGCACACATCTACTTTCAGCATCACTATTTTTGCAAATATGTATGTATTAAATAACATATGCATGTATATATATATATGTTTTTTGTTCCCTACATGATGATAATCCAACTGCAAGATATAGACACAAATTCTAAAGAGATCATACAATTAAGCTCAACGACCTCAATTACCTCTCCTGAGTTCCTCATCTCAGCCGATTTCCCTTCGCTGTCCGACCACCAATCTCAGCTTACTTAATCCCAATTAAGCGCCTGAGTATTGCCTTTAATTTATTGTCCAAATATGAAGATTAAAGATAATTAACTTATAAGAAAGACCCTGCTCCCAAGTCTTCCACCCCCATTTGCTTACTAAAATTTTAAGTTTTGTTGCTGGTTTAATTGTATTCTCACTCATACTTTGACTTATTAAGTCCCTACTAGCAGAAGAATACTTGGGTTGGTGAGGACCTTCTCATGCTTACATCCAATAATATTGTTACACGTATTTGTATATGAAAAATAAAAGAAGTATTTGCATTTGGATGACTATTGACTCATAAATTCACAACATATCGCTCACCTCATTTGGCTCAGGTCATTGGTGCACGTTGGTAGGTAGGCATTTCATCAAACACATTACTTTTTTTTGTATTAAAAAAAAAATTTTAATATTTTGGGGGTCAAAATTGCATCTTCATTCAAGGTTAATAGGAGAGAAGAAAAATGATTAATATCAATTGACCCCTTTAACTCAAATGTGGATTTGCCACTGTACTAACCAAATGGGAATCAGCTTAATTAAAACAGGCGGGGCTAGAATTTGACTATAAGGATTGTCATATTTTGGGATCGACTCCGCTGTAACACGATATTGTTCGTTTTTGGCCCCCCTCTCTGCCCTCACGGTTTTATTTATGGGAACTCACGAGCAACTTTCCAGTGAGTCACCTATCTTGGGATTGCTCTAGCCCAAACTCGCTTAACTTCGGAGTTCCCATGACTCCGAAGCCAGTTAGCTTTCAAAATGCCTCGAGCTAGATGGAGGTGGGCATGTACATATAAGTCATTAGGGGCCCGACGTCCTCGTCGGCACACTTACACCACACGGCCGAGTGGCTCTGATACCAAATTGTCACATCCTGGGATCGGCTCCGCCATAGCATTATATTGTTCGCTTTGAGCTCCCCTCTCTGCCCTCACGGTTTACTCTAGTCCAAACACACTTAACTTCGGAGTTCCCATGACTCCAAAGCCAGTGAGCTCCCAAAAGGCCTCGTGCTAGATGGAGGTGAGCATGTACATATAAGGCATGTCACCCCCTCTCCGTTGGTCGATGTGGGATATTATAAGGATTTATGAAGCTAAGCCATATTTTAAAATCTTGCTAACTGACGGAATTTAGATTGCAGCAGAGATCTCTAGTGATAGGGCTGAGTCTCTCCCATTTTTGGCTCCATATACACATATGTAAATGGGAAAACATATATTAAGAAATACAAACTCGTTCGTTACACAGGAACAATCTTTGAACACATAACATATAGATGAGTAATTGAACTCATTAATTCTAAAATAATTATACATGAAAAGAAAATATACAGAGCATATGAAACAAGCAACATCAGCTAGTGAGCTGGGTGAATGGCGAAGTATGTTTGTGTGATAGTAAGAACGAAAAGGCAAAACGCGGCAATGAACGATATCATACTCCAAGCAGTAGAGAAATAAGTCCGATAGAGGTACTTCAACCGCACCGGCCAAAATACTTTGTGCGTTTGCCAGTGAAGCCAGGACTTACGGTAACAATTCACATCCTTGCACAGATGGCCAAAATGGAAAACCTTGGGATGAACTTGGTCAATAATAGTCCGGAAATTACTCAAAAATTGGTCTTCTCCTTCCCAGTTTTGATTTATGATCCCTCTTCGCTGAAGTAGTTTGATATCCTCTGTAGAACGTATGAGACTCTTCAAGAAAATGACATATGATGTAATATGATGTGAACTCTTTAGATGACATTGCTCGAAAGCAATCAGGTTCCGGAACAGTGGATCCGTTGTATTGTCAATGAAAACTGGAGGGATTTTGATTACTCCCCGCTGGAATGTTATGTCGAGCAAATAGCCTTCCATTGACCCTTTTTCAAACTCGACTCCATACCATAAGAGTTCTGAAGCGGCATGATTGAATCCCAGAATACCAGAATTTCTAATAGGGACGATGTGTGAAGTTGAAAGAATTTGATTGTGAGGAGCCAATTTAGTTGGGAGAAAACAGAATTTGTGCAAGAGAACAAGCAAATGGTTGCAGTCCTCAGTGTCCCCTGCTAATGCTTTATGGTTCATAGGTTGAAAAGAACTGAAGAGCTAGGCTAGTGACCGAGTTTGGTGGTGTGTAGTGGTGAACAACATAGGGCATGATAATGTGATACAATTTTTGGAGAACAAAGAAAGGGATCTGGTTTTCAAGTAATGCTAGGTCCTGCCTAAGTGCCGGCATCATCCAAGCATTATTGAATATTGGATCAACTTTGCCTTTCAGCTTCATATTTAAGCAATGTTGGTCATACCTGAGGAAAAGTTCCAATATAAAGCAACCATCTAGTAACATCGACATGCTTCATTTCTTCAGCATAGCATCGACGAACATGTTTGTCTAAATCATAAATAGCGTTGGTGCAGTCTTTCAAGCATTTCCTAGCCTTTAGAGCAGTTTTTGTGTACTGGATAAAGTGTAGCGTGTAAAGCCATTTATGCTTTTCCATAGCTGCAAGGTCATGGTGGCCTCGATGAAAAGGTCCAATTGACACAACGCGGGGGTTGTAGGCATCAGCCTTCACCTCTCGAAGTTTATTAGGAACTCTATAGATGCTCAAGTCCTCTGACTCTGATGTCACCACAGCAAGCTTGTCCATAGTCTTCTCTATCAGCTCAGCGGTAAAGCCCTGCACGGAAAACAAACTTTAACTGTCATGAAAAAGCAGAATATAATTTAGAGGAGCTAGAGGAGCTATCAATTACCTCAGCTGTTTGGGCCCTTGATTCACGGTCGACACCAATATCTGATGAGCTTACCACAAGGGCCAAGCCAACTGATAATATCGCCTTTCAAGTAATGCTTTGCAGGCAGCCCATTTCTGAAGTAAAAATATTATGTTTCAAAGACTCTACTGCCGTTCCCACATGATTAATCGACAGCTCATAAGAATTTATTTGTATACCATACGGTACCAACCATGCATTTGTTTGTATCTGACTGAGATTCTGACCCCGACGAGGCAGAAGGGAATCATCAGAATTGAAAATAAACATTTCTTTAGTGTCAATCTAGCCTTCTAGACGAAAGTGAAAATGCAAAGCTTATAATACGATATTGTTTGTATTCGAATACAATATTGTTTGCATCCGGGTCATAGGCTCTTAGCACATGACACCCTGTGGAGGAGGAATGATTCATATATTTTTATAATTAACAATGCGGTGCGTCGTGGCATGATTTAGATAACGAAATGCTATGACGTATTTCATATGTCAGCATCACCACCAACCTTCAAATTCAAAACAACTGCATGCTTAGCTGGAAAAATGAAGGATCGACTCGTTGACTTGCATTCTATATCTCTCCAACAATCCTTGTATTGAGCACCTAGCGTTGACTTATTGAACCTTCCCAATCCACCCCTCCCCATGTTCTCAATCCCACTTGTAGTTTAGGTACTAACTTTAAAAATGTTTCTGTAAAAAATTACTCTATTGAAAAACCTAAAGTTATCTAACCGTGAACAAAAAAAATACATTAATTAAACAACGATTTCTTATTCTGGAAATCCAATCCACACAAACAAATTTTGAAGCTTTTATTTTTTATCTTGAATGCGGAAAATCAATCTCATAACTAATTTCGCAACTCAAGATCTCTTATTTCCATTTTTTTTATCTGATTTATTAAATCAATCAATTTCTTCAAGATCTACAAAGTGAGAATATTTATCCCAACAAAATTAACAATTTTTTTTTTTTTGGGAAAAAGTAAAACGTGACTTCGAATTTGGAAATTACATACTCATTGTAATGGCACCATTAATAATATGAATTGTTCACATATTGAGTCCAACAACCACATGTACTATCACATCACCTAATATGAATTTTCTACGCCTTAAATAACGTTGAACTACTATGTCATGCATCAGGATGTCTTGCATGACCTCTTCATACTTCAAAGTTCCCTTTCCGAACATAAGCATTGTGTCAGTAACGTCATAGCCTTAATTTCCGGCTTATAAACCTCATTCATTCTCTGCAAGTCAGCAATACACCTATTAGAAGCGCTCACGTGCTCCATCATGCTTACGGCCTCCTCCATCTTTAGAGAGTGAAGCTCTTCTTTCAAGACAGAGCAGAGAGTGGGTTGGGGAGAGGGGGCTAAGGTTTGGATCACAAGTAACACATAGAGAGAGAGAAAAGGAGGACAGGGCAGAGGGGGAGATGGAGGGAGAGAGAAGGGGTAGGGGAGGCGGCAGGGGTAGGGATGCATTTTTTGTTTTTGTTTTAAGCTTCTTTTTTCTAAAAAATTAATTTTCTTTTCAAATTTGTTATGTATCTCAAGTTTCAAATTATTTTTAATATATTTATGTTTTCAATATTTAATTTGATTTCATATTTAAATTTTGAATTTAAAATTAGTATTTTGTGAAAAATGGGGTAAAGTGAGACAAAATGAATTTCAAGGGACAAAGTGAAACTCAAATACACTTTCAAGGGGTATGTCAAATGAAAAGACCCACCCCGAATTTCCTAAAACCTGAGGCGAACCCTGTGAAAAATTCCCGACATCACCCCGATGCGGGGCCCACTTAATAAAGACCGAGACTTTCTTCCGAAATTTCGACAGAGTCTCCCCTATAAATTGGACATTTCCCAAAATTACAACCTGCATAAAAACACATTTAATATCCACAACTGGCAGCATGCACAATATAATTTCATGCAATTCACATAAACAGCATTCAGCCTTCCAATAATTCTCAACAAACTACCAAACACACTAACAAATCAATTCATGTCTTAAACAAGGCAAACGATAAATTCAAATATGAATTATGACTACTAAATTACAACATGCATCATTTAACCTTTCACATTTCAACATATGAGGTTTTAGCCTCCTAACACAATCACATTTTCACCTCAATTTCAAGACCAACAACAAGGTCCGAACCAATCTCCGTATAATGATATGACTAACATTTAATATGCGGCTACACCTAATAACCTTTGGCTGCCCACGTACCCGTCTTGAGGGATCAAGCCACACGTAGTTCTTTCCTAAAACTTAAGTCCACACATAGGCAATACCTTATTTCATTTCTCTATATATCACACAATCTCCCCCGCTCGCCGATCATACGGTATATATTCACAGCCAGCCGGGATATGCCACCATTCTCTTTCCGACCATGCCATATGTTTATCACAATATCTCCCCATACGCCGGTACAACCAACGCCACGTATGGGGCCTGTCAACACGCTGGATAACCTACGCCACGTGCGACCATACCATACTATCATAATATCTCCCCATACGCCGGTACAACCAACGCCACGTATGGGGCCTGTCTCAATGCCGGATAACCTACGCCACGCGAGACCTGCACATCATATCACATATCTCCACATACGCCGATACAACCAATGTCACATATGGGTCTGTTGACACGCCGGATAATCTACGCCACGCTCGATCTCAACACAATATCACATATCTCCCCATACGCCGGTACAACCAAAGCCACGTATGGGGCCTGTCTCAATGCCGGATAACCTACGCCACGTGAGACCTCAACATCACATCACAATATCTCCCCATACGCCGGTACAACCAATGCCACGTATGGGGCCTGTCCGCACGCCGGATAAGCTACACCACGTGAAACCTAACTTTCACAGGGTGGTACTTGTAGTGTAACCGAAATTCGGGGAGGTACCTAAGGTAGTGCGTATAGCACTTCAAACTGACAATCTAGACTCCCTTTTATACCTTTACAAACATATATAAATATATAATTTACTTCTAATATTGTGTAAACCTCAACAATAGTCTAACACCCGATAATCCTCCTGGGAAGGTGAGATTACTCCTAGAGACTCACGGTCAACCAAGGGTCAAACTACCCTAACCCTGGTCAAACGGGCCTACGGGGCCCACGACCTCCAAATTCCAATCCAAAAGTTCCTATGGGATCTATAAGGTATAGGACAATCGTCCTGCAAGTTTGGTCTAGATCGGACGGTCGGATTGCTCACGATCGCACGATCTGACAGTTATTATAAAACATAAACTTTAAATTATTTATTCGGAACATCTGGGGCTCCGATTCATAATCCGTGAAATCCTACACGATCCTAGAAATACCTAGATTAACATATATTAAATTTAAGACACCATCCAACCTTCCTAACCTATCGAACCCGGATAACGTGCAATAGGCAATATCCGTTCGATAGTCAAACGACGTCCGAATTGAGATCCGCGAAATCCTACGCACTCGTGACAACCTAAGGATCTCATTGAGACACAGTACTACTTCACTACCCTCGCCCATGCGCTTCCACACCTGCGGGAAGCGTTAGGTGTCCAAAGCGATTACGCATAGCTGAAAAATCTCAAAACCACGGCTCCAAACTCCTACCCTAGGTATAACACCCTATTTGGAGCCACTTTTGTTCTTGGACCTACCACAAAAACTGACTGGAGGTGGCCAGAATCGAATCCCAAAATCGGCCGAATTTCAATTCGAAAATCGAATTGCCTACGCTAATAATCGATCGAATCCTACCTAACAGGCAGCTACAGCATGAAAAGTAGGTGAGAAACCATACCTCGCTCGTCGAAATCGGTGGCCGAAGGAGGGAGATTGACTGCGGCGAAGATCGGACGACACCGGCCACTTCTTCACCATTTTTCAGCGAAACCACGGCTGCTGGAGGCGGGAGTCGGCTGGGGTTGGAAGAGGACAACACCCCGGTCATTTTGGTACTGGCCCCGTCCACAGCCGTGGCCGGTAGCCGAAGTTACGAGGAGAGAGAGAGAGAGAGAGACTGACGGGGAGAAAGAGAGAGCTCGCGGGAGGGAGGGAGAGAGAGAGAGAGAGAGAGAGAGAGAGAGAAATCTGATTTTTATAAAAATCCCATTTTGAAATAATTACAATTGTGCCACTGGGTTTCTTTTGACCATATCTCTCTCGTTACAACTCCGATTCGAGCCTACTACGTGTCTACGAACTCATCTCAGTACGTCCTATCCAAAAATACTAGTCACTGCCCCAAACTCTCTCCGGTTAAGAATATGACCCAAATGCCCTTATCCCAAGGGTAAATTTGTAATTTGTTTTAGATAATTAAATAATTTAAATAAGGGGTTTAATTTGGAGTCGGGGTGTTACATCAAAAAATAAACCTATTTATTTTATGGTTGTCCAATAGAGATCTCTACATTTTCTATTTCCTACACATATCTATAAATCTATGTGTAAAACCCAATTTCAAATTTAAATTATCAGTAGGATATAAGATGTAAGAATCCAAACCAAAATATCTAAAAATTTAGATTTCTTTATTATAGCCAAAAGAATATTTTGCCCTCGCATATTTTAATGGGGGAAAATTTGACTTTTTGATCGGAAAAGAATTTGAGAACTCCGCTTGCACCGTTGCGTAGAGCACGGCGAAACGAGTCCGTAGACATGGAGTAGACCCGAATTGGAGTTCTAACGAAGAAATTACGATCAAAATACTGCGAAGGGCAAAATGGTAATTTGAAAAAGTCAGATTTTTATCTCTCCCTCTCCCTTCTCTCTCCTCAGTTCTCTCTCCTCCCCACGCAACCCGCAGCCGCCCCTCCCCTTTCAGTTCCGTCGCGCCGCCGCCACAGGGCACGGCGACCCTCGCCGTTGGCGCCAACCAGACCAGCTCATCGTTGCCGATCTTCCCCGACCAGTCGCCACCCACGGGACGACCGGAGATCGCCGAAAACTGGCGATTTTTCGCCGGTTTTCACTCAAACTTCCACTCAATCGTTCTCCCTCATTTCGCCACCAAATCTTTCGAGTGAGGTATGGTTTTCCACCTATTTTGTGTGCTCTAACTGATGGTTAGCTGGGTTTAGATCGATTTCACCTCTAGGTTGCTCAATTTTCGATTTGAAAATCGGCCAAACTTTGGCCGCCGTGATCGGCCATTTTCGGCCATTTTTTGGGGGTTGTCCAAGAACAAAAGTGACTCCAAATGGGGTGTTTTACCTAGGGTGGGAGTTTGGAGTCTCGGTTCCAAGATTTTTCGACGCACCCTAATCGCTTTGGACACCCGATCTGCCCGCGCGTGAGGCGGCGCGTGGGCGAGGGTCGTATCATTATTCTAGACAGTTTTGAGGTCCTCGTGTCGTCACGAGCGCGTAGGAATTCACGGATCTAAATTCGGAGTCCGTTTGAGCCCCGAACGGATTTTCCATATCGCGCGATCCGTGGGTGCAGTGTCGTTAAATCGTTGGATCGCGCTGAATTTTGGATATGTCGGTCTACGTGATTTCAAGATTACGTAGGATTCGACGGATTGCGAATCGAAGTCCCGAATACTCCGAAATCGCGAACCCTGGGGCTAGGGTTTGGGTTTTAAGCGGTAACACGATTTTAGCTAATCCGACCTTCCGTTTCGGACCAAATTCGCAGAACATGGTTCCCGCTCTATGAGAAACCTTCAGGGAAGCTCAGATTGGCCATCGGACATCGTGGACCCCACGGGTCTCGGGTCGGCCGATCTAACAGTTTATCGCTTAGCTGAGCGTCGGACCTTCCAAAGCTGGTCCAAATATCTGAAAGGGCTAATGTGGGCATAGAAGTAACTTGGGATGAATTGCACGTATTTTCTAGGAGCCGGGGGCAGGGTGTTTAATTTAAATTCTTTTTATCCAGCAGTTTATTAATTTATTATTCTTGGATAATCAGGCATCAGGAGTCCAGCTAACCCACAGGAGGGACCTTCGAAAGGTCCAGCTAGCTCTGACCAGCAGTGAGTGGACTTTTCTTTCTTAAACAGATTTTATAATTATATTTTATATTTGATCTTGAATAAGTGTTATAGCATGAATTTTATTGTGAAAATACCTTTATTTTTATTAAAATCAGCCAAGCAGCAGATTTGAAGTTTTTGAGCCAAAAATAGTAGTTTAGTTCAGAATTATCAGAATTCAGAGGATATTAGTTTATATCAGAGAGAATTATTTTAGACCACCATGTACCAACTTACTATTTGGTGATTACCTAGAGTTGGACCGATGTCGACGGACATCCGGTCCGATTTCAGTTAGTCAGTGCACTTGACTTGCCTCACGAGTTTCGGGGACGCTCGGACCGTGAGTGCCAGGATTTGCGGCTCGGCAGACTTGGTGTCCCGAGACCTGCCAGGATTGCGGCTCGGCTGACTCTGTGTCCCCGAGACCTGCCAGGATTGCGGATCAGGCTGACTACGGTCCCCTGTATCTTGCCTGAGCGACTCGAGTGACTTGGTGTCATCGAGGACCTGCCGGCGGATCAGGCTGATCATAGTCCCCTGATTTCGCCAGTTTGCGGCTCGGGTAGCCTGTGTGACTCCCGAGACCTGCCAGGGAATTGACAGTTATCAGGGGTACAATTAGGTGGCAGTTTTAATAGACCTTTTTTAAAACTTTAATGCAGTTATTGTTTCACTCATTTCTATGAGTACATTCGATACTCAAACATGTGCTATACTGATATATTCTTATTTAGTATGTGAATATTTATATAGTTATGTTAATCTATGTTTAATTGGATATCTCAAGTTGATTATGATCAGAGCATAGTTATTATATCCTTATGTTTTCAAACGGGGGTTATTATGTTCTCAAATGTTTTTACGAACATGATTTTTAGTCCACTCACAATTTTAACTTGTTTTTCTCCCCCAGGCTGTAAAAGAAGGAAGGAAACCACCCGGGCCATCACCTTAGCTCCCGCCCCACCACCAAGACGTAGGATCTCGTTGTAACTTCTCTTTAGTTCTGTAAATTGTATAGAAAGGCTCTGATATCATGTTGAATATAAGGAACTGAAGTTGTGAACTATTTATTGAATTAGTCTGGCAGTTGGTAGGTTATTTGAGACTGTTTGACAGGTGGAAGATTTTGGGTTTGGTCAAAATACAGGGGACACTCTGCCGAATTTTCGGCAGAAGTCGGGAGAAAATTTTAAGGAAATTGAGTAAGGAAAGGGTAAAAAGGTCATCCATGCCCGACATTCGCCAGGTGTCGGACACGCGCAGGATTCGGCTCGGTTTTCAAAGCGGAAATTGGGTTGGGTCCTGTCATAAGAGGTCGTAGTATTCCTATGTTTTTACATCGTTGCCACCAGACTTCATATTTTATTTATAATTTATTTCAAGCATTTCATTAACTGCCATAATTGTAATTAATACTCCTTAATAATAGCATGTCAATCACCCCATTTCTTTTGGTTGTCATTCCCTCTCACATATCACCCCTTAAAATTGCAAACAAAAAAAAAAATCTATAAATTACATATCCAATAATGTACCTAAGAAAAATATAAATATACATATGTACGTATAAATATATAAATATGTTATTTAAATAAAATATAGGTATATTATTTACCAAAAAAATTAAAAAAAAAATAAGTTAGTTACTTTGTAGTTGAAATTTTCGTACATTTTTCATAAATTAAAAATAGGTACACAATAATTTATAGAAAATATAGGTACATTATTTACCCATAGGTAAATTATTTTACAATATACGTATAAATCTGTATAGGTAACATTATTTGGAGAGGAAAAATAGGTTCATTTAAAAAAATAGGTACATTGTTTTACTCAGTACGTTATTAGAGGAAAAAATAAGTACATTATTTAGCTAAAAAATAAGTTCATTTAAAAAAAATGCTTTTTTTTTTTTTGAGGACATAAAAAAAAAAAACTTTTCATAAAACAAACAATAAATAGATTACCAAAATATTTTTCAAAATAATTAGAATGTACACTATTATTCATTAAACTATAGTAAAATAGATTACTAGTAGTATAATTCATAAAAGGAAAACAACATAATTTTTTTATTAAATAAATCAATACGTTAATCACATGTAGATTACTAATACGTTAATGTTGAATTTAATATTTAATTTCAAATAAGTTTTTAAATTAATTCCTATATCCATTGCAACCATTTGAAAATCTTCCCAAATTCAACGTGTGTCATTAGTTACACCACAATATAACACATTAACTTGTAAATATGGATAGTTTTGGAATCCGAAAAATAGAATAAATCATATTTTAAGCTAAATTGGGTAACTTGCTTACATAAATCCTAATCATCGGATTTTATTTTAAAAAATAGAGTATTTTAAATAAAAATAATAATAAAAAAAGTTGTAGGTGATTAAAAATAAATTTTATAGATCTAAGCTCAATTTACTATTTATTTTATAGAACTACTTGGTGTCTTTATCTACTTACTGAATATTTTATTTGACTTAATATGTTTGCCAAATTAAAGTAAAGCAAAAACAGTGTGTAAACTTTGTGCCTCGTCCTATGACGAAAAGCTATGACGTATGCCACTTACCCAAGAAGCAACCCTCCAAAGTCAAAACAATTCCATGTCTTTTTTTTCTTTTTCTTTTTGGGATTGCTTCGCTGGAAAATTGAAGATGCCAATTCGAAGCATTATTGACTTGCACATACATATCTCCTACAATCGTGATTTTGGGCGCACCAAGTATTCACAGTGCGTTTGAATGAGGAAATTTAAAAGTACAAAGGATTTTATAAATGACAGAATTTAAAAGGATGGAAATTAATATTCCAGAATTTGTAAAGTTTCTTGTTTGGGTGATGGATTTAAAACACGGAATTTAACCTTTATTTGTAAATTTATCTTTTTTAAAAACTCAATTTGTCTTGAGATTTTAGAAATGACGACTTTTAGACAGAATTTAAAGTTGGGACTTATGATTTTCAAATTCTATGTTTTTTCCCAGGAGAAATTTCTAAATTTCTATGTTTTTTTTATCCAAACACGGGAATTGATTTATGTCAATTTAGAAATTCTGAGTTTTGCCAAAATCCCAAGTTTATTTCCCTCATCCAAACACATCATTATACAATCTGAAATCCGGATCCCAACTATTTCCAAAACTCTTCATCGCCTAAAAGAGATCGAAAACGCACCCGCATTGAACCGGATTTGAAAACATATGTTTTTGAAAACTAAGCAAAATATATACTATTACTGGTTCAGCTCATTGCCTTTATCATTGTTTTTATATGTTAATAATTGAAATTATAGGATGGCCCAACAGATTACAGAACAGAAACCCTAAACCCCCTTTTACCATAAGAAACTCAGAAAGTACAAAAATAAAATAAAAGAAAAGCAGGAACTAATAATTATAATTATCACTTGAATTTGCTGAACAATACACTCAAATATATTTATTACTACATCAGCAAACAAAATCACTATAATAAGTTGTGAAGGGGAAATGGAAAATCAAAAGATTCAATCTCTCGAGACATTTCCTTATTCTGAAGGGGTCACTTTTGCCTCCATACAGTTGTAAAAGCACAAATATAGTAATAATAATATAATTGTAAAAGCATCAACCAGCAAGTATTAGCTAGCGAGGGTGAATGGCGTAGTGTGTCTGTGTCACAGTGAGAGAGAAAACGACAGCCGCAGCCAAGAATGCCATGAGACTCCACGGACTAGAGAAATATTTGTCATAAAGGGACTTCATATCTCTCTGTAGTCGCACTGTCCAAAATGCTTTGAATTTGTGCCAGTGATGAAACTTACTTGACTTACTATATTCATTCACATCGTCGCACAACTTGCCAAAGCAGAAGTGCTTCAGGTTAATATGGTCTAAAATACTTTCGAAATCAACATAATATTTTCCTCCTGCAAAATTTTCATGCATGATCCCTTTTTCCTTGAGTAGTTTGATATCCTCTTTGGAACGTATGAGGCTCTTCATAACGATGACATACGATGTAATGTGATGCGAACTCTTGAGATGGCATTGCTCGAAAGCTATCAGGTTCCGGAAGAGCGAATCTGTTGTGTCGTCGATGAACAATGGTGGAATTTTGATTACTCCATCATCGAAATCTATGCTCAACAACTGGCCGTCGGTTGACCCTATTTCAAACTGGACTCCAATGTCATAAAGGTCTGAAGCGCAATACTTGAATTTATTCTTTTTTTTCTTGCTTGCTGCTTGGCTCAAACTTGGGCGGAAGAAGTTGTGCAAAAGATGAAGTAAATGCTGGCAGTCTTCAGTGTCCGTACCTTCTTTTATTGTCTGTTGGTTGCTTGGGTTTGCAGGACCCCCCAGTTCAATGATATGGCTCAAACTTGGGGGGAAGAAGTTGTTGCAAAGGTGAAGCAGCAAATTCTTGCAGCCTGCAGTATCCGTATCTCGTGTTATTTCCTGTTGGTACATAGGTTGAAAAAACTTGAGAGCCAGGGTAGCGACCGAATCTGGCGGTGTATATTTCACTATGTGAGGACGGATAATGCCATACAATTCTTCGAGAATAAAGAAAGGGATCTGGTTTTCAAGTAATGTCAGATCATGCCTAAGTGTTGGGAGCATCCAAGCACTACTGAATATTGGATCATTAGCTTGGTCGCAGGATTGGTGATTCTCTAGGAAAAGTTGCAATATGAAGCAACCGTCAACTAACATCATTTCTGCGAGATCATGCTCCTTAATATTTGTGAGATCTACAGCATAGCTTTCACGAACTTTTTTATTTAAAGGGTACTTCCCTGAAGCATAAAAGGCATTGGTGCACTTTTGCAAGCATTGGATAGTATTTATGATGTTGTCTGTTTGCTGGAAAATGAGGAGCATGTAACGCCATTTATGTTCTTTCATAGCTAAAAGGTTAGGATTATTGTTTCGATGGAGAGGTCCAATAGAGACAACGCGAGGTTTGTATGCATCATTCTTCACTTTTCGAAGTTTACTTGGAACTCTGTAGATGCTCAAGTGCTGTGACCCTTTTTTCACCTTTTCAAGCTTGTCCGAAAGCCCCCTCGCCCACAGATCACTATCGAGTATCTCCTGGGCAACCTGTTTTGAAAGAGAAGAGGAAAAGAAAAAGAGTTAAATTTGTAGGTATCTCTACTAGAGATATATTATTCCCAACTTTACCATTGGTGAGTGGATTGTATAGGTATATTACATGGAGTAGAGGTGCATTAAAAAGGTAATTTACCTGTTTGTTGGCTATTGGTAATTTACGAACATAAAAAAAATACTGATAAACAATTAAGAAACTTGATGAAGCTTAGCTAGAGGTAAAGAGTACAAGAGGGCAATTTAAACGGCAAATCTTCACAAGCACATCAACAAAGTCATGAAAAAAGATTGAGCTTAAGAAAGAAAAAATATATATATTTTAACCAACGTGAGTGAGAAATTGAATTACTAAAGAAGGAAAAAAAAAATTAACATTAGAATCAATTGCAACAAAATAAGTGTAAATATAGAAATATATAAATTGAACACATAATTAAAAAAAAAGGAATGTAATGATTAGAACCAATTTGGGGTTCCTATCTCTTCTTTTTTTTCCCCTTTCTTTCTCTCCCGGATATCTTCCCTATTTCTTTTCAGCTCTTTAAGAGTTACCTGACACTCATCTGTCATCTCAGCGGATTCGCCTACTACTCTGCGACCTCGAATATGCTTCCCAAGGGACAGAAGATTGTCTTTTATAGGGCAACCATGAAGATTAAGAACAATATAGAAAGACCGCACCAGTAATCCCATCCCCAAATGGGCCCATATGCACTCTCTATTAGAAATTAAAGTAGAATGGAGTGACAATATATCAAATCTGTTTTCTAAAGATGTTGTAGAACCTTCCTAAAAAAAGACTTCAACAATTTATTACTTGTACCTAACACAAATTTGTTTATATTCGTAATTCAATCAATGAGACGAGTACACAATCTATCCCTTTTATTATGGTAAAGTCCCAAGAAAATAAATGGTTGATTATTGCGTTTCACTTCTGCTCTCCATATATGAAAAATTTCCTCTATATTATGCTTGGGATGGGACGGGAGGACAAAAGCTATATATGTTTATCAAAAGTAGTCGAAGTCGTGGTCCTAATATGATCATGAGGAGCAGTTTGCTCGCTTATTTAGTGTGTTCCAAAATGTCTATTCGTTTTTCTGGTGGATATATGGAAGATTTTTCACTCAAGATATGCATACATGCATACATAGTGATAATTTGGCAATTAAATTCAATGTTTTCCTTTACTAACACCCATGAGTAGTTATCCAAGTATCGCTATATTATAAGTGTGTACTACCACTTGACAAGTGCCACATAATAGAAACGTACTATTGTATAATTTCTCAATATCGTATGCTTGGCAATTAGAGGATTAAACAGCTGTGACTGTTTCCCGGCCTCATCTGGGTTAGAACCTTAGACAGGAGAACGAAGGCAACAACCAAAACGCTGAGAATTTCCTAAACAAGGACTCAAACGCTGGCCTTCACAAATCGCCAAGTACAACTCTATATGGTCAGCCATACCCATACCCATAGAGGAGATGTCATACCGACCAAGAAAAGGTATATAATTAATCCCTTCCGGGTCATAGGCTCTTAGCACATGACACCCTGTGGAGGAGGACTGATTCATATATTTTTATAATTAACAATGCGGTGCGTCGTGGCATGATTTAGATAACGAAATGCTATGACGAAATACTATGATGTATTTCATATGTCAGCATCAGCACCAACCTTCAAATTCACAACAACCGCATGCTTAGCTGGAAAAATGAAGGATCGACTCGTTGACTTGCATTGTATATCTCTCCAACAATCGTTGTATTGAGCACCTAGCGTTGACTTATTGAACCTTTCTAATCCACCCCTCCCCATGTTCTGAATCCCACTTGTAGTTTAGGTACTTATTGTCAATGGCACTGTTAATAATATGAATTGTTCACATATGTAATTTCACGTCACTTAATATGAATTTTCTATGGATTAAATAATGCTAAATGAGAAAGACTTTATAATAAATATAAAAAAGCTAAAATTTACCGCCTACATTCATAAATGCTAGTTTTAAAAAATGTTTAAAAAAAAATTTCTGCCAAAAGCTTTTATAAAACTTTCCAAAGTAGCAAAAAATTCACCTAAATAGATTCAAAGCAATCAAAACTGAAACCCAATTAAACTTAAATTCATTAATTTAATAAATCAGAAAGAAAAAAAAAATTGATTCCTAGTTGATTAATGATGAAGGCTTTGCATTAATAGCTTATATATAAATTTTGAATCTTTATACTTATTGTCAATTAATTTCGAGATGCTCACTTTCTAGTATAGTCCGTTTTAGTACATTGTTTACCATTAACCATTATATGACATGTATCCGTGAAGGTATATCAGTTCCTCTAGTAAGAAAATTTATAATAATAACAATATGGAGAGATCGAGAGTGGCTTATCTCTCAATTTCTTGCAACAAGTGCTCTCAGCGCCTATATATACTATATTCCAACAAGTGCTCTCAGTGCCTAGATATACAGAAAAATTTCCAGGCTCTTCCATGGGGCAAACACATAGCCGCGACGACGACCCTGAAGAGGAAAATCTTGCTAACTGGTGGCGGAGGTGTGCTTAGGCTTGCAAGGGTCTTGGCCCTCCTAAAATTCTGAAATATTATATATATTGGACTTTGCATTGGACAACTTAGGATAATATATATATATATATATATTAAAATAATGTTTGTGGCCCTCCACAATAAAGAGGTGGGATTTAAATATACTTGTGAAAGAAAGATTTGATTGATTGTTTCTTTTAATTTTTATTAATTATGTTCGTGAGATCTAGGAGTTACTTAGCCATTTTGCCAAACAAATAGTCTTTAGTTTCATCCGTCTCTTTAACATCCTCTTCATACCCTTTAATTTTTAATCATTTTACAATATGCAATGGTCGGGGAGTGGGTGTGGGTGTGGGTGTGGGGTTTGGGTGCGTCAGAAATTGCCATGTACCCCAGGAGTGAAAGAAGGGGAGAGAGAGGAGGAGAGGTTGGCTAGTGGTGAAAAGAGACAGGCTTTCCGCCAGTGTTGCGAGGTGGGTTGGGCGGGCCATTGGTCGTTGTTGAGGTTGAGTGGCTGTGTATTATCATTATTATTTGTTTTAAATATTTAATTTTATTTAGACTTAATGGTGTTTTTTTAAAGAAGACTTAACGTTGTTAAGTTGAGGTTTGATGTCTCATATTTTAAGTTGTTAGATTATTGCAATGATCAAGATTTAGTGAAATACGGGAAAATACACGCTATCTAAATATAGTAATTCAAAATCTGATAATTATATATATAACGCATCCTACATGATAAGTAAATTGATAATAATTAGTGACCGAGAGGGTGGCAAAACGTGTGGCGTCTCTTTGCGCCCTAACAATTTTTAATCTTTTTTGTTTTTAGGGGTCTGAATACAATTTTTATTTAGTATTTCAAAGTACATGGGATTGTTGGGCCTACCACATAGATAATATATCTCTAATATGAACGTAAGCACCCAACCCCAAGTTAATTGCAATGCATAAGGAAGCTCAAATCTCACCACACCAACGTGTATGCTCTAGTATAGGGTAAAATGTCTGATTCTCCCTTGTCTCGAAAATTAAAAAAAATAAAAAAAATTGTGTCTAATATATAAAAAAATATGTGTGTGTGTGTGTGTTATGAGCCCTTAAATGCCTACATATAGCAACTTTGGGTTCTCCCGAGTTGTGTACTCTTCAGAGGCGATGGAGATTCAGACCAAACAAAAAGTGGCGAGGGAGAATCAGACCCAAACAAAAGAGTCGACGGAGAAAGGATTCAACCAAATACATGATCTTCTGAATAAAAAAAGGCTTCGCGATGAAGGCAAAGAAGGGAGAAAAACAGAGGATCCCCACACACCTCAAAAAACAGAGAACTCCACGGGTACAAACTTAGGTTATAATATCTTTGTATGTTTTAATTTTTCTTTTTTCAGACATTTAATTTGCTAATATACGAACTCCTTAATTAATTAATATGCCAAGAGGTAGGCTGTTTTTTTTTTTTTCTTTCCTTTTTTTTTCCCTTCTTTTGATTAATTGTTGTATGAGGACTGCAGGAGAAAAAGCGAGCAAGCGAAGGAGGGTCATCAAGGTTAAAACAGCTTCTGTCGATGCCACGTTTGTTATTCATGAACACTTAAAGCAGCTGGCGGAAATAATACAGACCATTCAGGATGCTTGCCCTAGCATAACTGGTTCAGTCAACGTATTGGACCTCTTTATTTCTTCAAAAAATCACATTGAAGATGGACGTAAAAAGGCTGGTAGAGGAGTGATGCTGTTGAAAGAGGGATGGAGCATACTCAACGAAGCCCAAGAACTATTGAACACCATCGAATCAAAATCCCCCAGAGTGAATTTGGACACCTGCAGTTCAATTACTTTGTCTACAGAGAAAGTAGAATACAATGATGACTGAAATTCCTCTTTTGGCGTTCACCCTAATAAATTGTCATGTTGTCCGAACTTTACTTTCAATAAGAAGTCAGCGAACTGTGCTTTAAAAAAAAAAAAACCACTGGTGCGAGAATAAATGAAGTACTTGGTAATTTATATTTATAAAAGTGTTGTGATAATTTATATTTGTAAATATGTTATTTATAAAAGTGTTGTGATAATTTATATTTGTAAATATGTTGTGAGTATAAAAAGCAGTGTTATAGGATTTGGTAAACTTTTTGTTAGAAATGTTGTGACTCTATAATGATCTACAAAAAGTGTTATTTATTTATGTTTTTTTTTCTCTCCCTTTTCTCTCGACCTAAGAAGCATGGATACGCACGGAGACCAGCGTATCCCGTGTCGGATACGCACGGAGACACGATACGCAGAGGATACGCTGAGATACGCACAGGATACGTATCCAAGTCAACGGATACGGTCAATCACAAAAGGATACCCGTATCTGTTACGTATCCCAATTTGCAGATACGATTTAGGAAATAATTTCAGAAAAAAAACAGAATTTGACACAACTAGGAAGTCCTAAACAACACGGGATACCTGTTTTGTTTTGGAACTTTGAAGATTTTTTCCTAATTCCGACAGATCTTCATCTTCTTTATATAAATATATGGGCATAACGCTACCACCACCCATCAATTCATCTTCTTCTTCTTCTTCATCTTCTTCACCAGAAAATAAAAGCAGCCTGGTTCTTCAATTTGTCTTCATCTGGTGGTTGTGGTTCAATATAAAATCTGCTCTTTCTGTGTTTTTGGAGGCCGTCGTCGGTATGTTTGCCTCTCTCTCTCTCTCTCTCGTGTTCTCTGGTCCAGTTTTGTATTTTGCCCTTATACAAATATATATATATATATATATATATATTATATTATATTTTTTACCAAGTTGCTCTGCTGCCTGCAAGAGTTCACGTGCCAAAGATTTCATATCATTATTATTACTAATAGCACAACTGATCTGTTAGTTGGGTTCTCCTATTATTAATATTATTATTATATTTCAAATATATTTCTAAAGTTTAAATTTGAATTTGATTGATGAATTTCAATTTTTATGTTAATTAAAATATGTTTTAAATTATATATATTGTTATTATTATATTTTAATATAAATTTTTAATTACCGTATCCATGACGTATCGTATCTTAGTTTTTGGAGATTTATCGTATCCCCGTGTCGTGTCGTATCGTATCGCCGTATCCGTATCCGTGTTGTGAGAAGGAATGCTATTGCTACATTTGCAAACCTCTTTAGAAGGAAATGCGCCCAGATTCTCTGCCCTCTGTGTAATTGCTACTCTGAGACTGTAGAGCATATGCTCCTTCTCTAGTCATGGGTCAAGCTGGTTTGGTTTGGCAGCCCATTAAGTCTTAGAGTGGATAAATGCTCTATTTCTACTCTGGACGTCTGGCTATACAGTATGATTTCTACCAATGGTATGATGTGGATAGGATCAAAACCATTATTTGTTTTTTCTGCTAGCACATATGGAAGGAGAGGTGCAAGGCAATAATGGAGCAACGTTCTCCCTCCCCTAGGGACACCATCCAAAGGGTGTCTTACGTAGCTAACGAGTTCCTTTCCTCCATAGAGCGTTGCCAAGCCAGCGCAGTCCTAGGCCCCAAAACTTGGGACATCATACGGCATGGTCGCCCCCCCTCAACCCCTTGGTGAAACTAAACGCGGACGTGGCGTGGGACCCGATCTCTAAATCTATGGGTATTGGAGTGGTGGTCAAGGACCATAATGGACAGTTTTTGGCTGGTAAATCTCTGCTGGCTCAAGCGGACTTAGCTCTAATGGCTGAATGCTTAGCGTGCCTAGAAAGGTGCAGATTTGCTTCGGAAATGGGTGATCAACTGGTGTCTTTCGAGTCTGATTGCCTTGAAGCCGTTAAAACTATCAATGGTGACATCTCTCGGGAGAAGTGGGAGATTTACCCAATCCTTAGTAATATAAGAGACTTTCTCTTGGCGTTCAGGTCTTGTAGCTGGACTTGGATTCCCCATGTTTTGAATCCCACTAATAGTTTAGGTACTTACTTTAAAAATATTTCTGTCAAAAATTACTCCATTGAAAAACGTTAAGTTATCTAATCGTGAACAAAAAAAAACAAAAAAAAAATTATGTTAATTAAACAACGATTGCTTATTCTTGAAATTCAATCCACACAAACAAATATTTTGAAGCTTTGATTTTTTTATCTTGAACGCGGAAAATCAATCTCATAACTAATTTCACAACTTAAGATCTCTTATTTCCATTTTTTATCTGATTTATTAAATCAATCAATTTCTTCAAGATCTACAAAGTGAGAATATTTATCCCAACAAAATTAACCTTTTTTTTTTTGGAAAAAGTTTAACTTGACTTCGAATTTGGAAATTACATACTCATTGTCAATGGCATTTATGTATGTAGGCTGTAAAAATGGCATTTATGTATTTACAGCCTACATACATAAATGCCATTTTTTTTTAATTTAAAATTTTGCCAAAACCTTTTATAAAACTTTCAAAAGTAGCAAAAAAACTCACCTAAATAGACTCAAAGCAATCAAAACTAAAACCCAAATAAACTTAAATTCATTAATTTAATAAATCAGATATAAAAAAATAGAAATTGATTCCTAGTTGATTTAATGAAGGCTTTGCATTAGTAGCTTATATATAAATTTTGAATTTTTATACTTATTTTCGAATTAGATGCTCACTTTCTAGTGCAGTCCGTTTTAGTACGTTGTTTACCATTAACCATTATGTGACATGTATCCGTGAAGGTATATCAGTTCCTCTAGTAAGAAAATTTATAATAATAATAATAATAACAATATGGAGACATCGAGAGTGGCATCTCTCAATTTCTTGCAACAAGTGCTCTCGGCGAATATATATACCATATTCCAACAAGTGCTCTCGGCGCCTAGACATACAGAAAAATTTCAGGGCTCTTTCATGAGGAAAACACATAGCCTCGATGACGACCCTAAAGAGGAAAATCTTGCTAACTAGTGGGTGAACTGCTATGCATGACCTTTTTATTTGTAAATTTTGACAGGCATGTGTTTGTACCATATTTTGTAAATGGATCAAAAATGGTCTATTCCCCCAAAATAATAGAATGAAGGCTCAGGCCCAATATCTTTTTCTTTTCTTTAGAGACCAAAAGGTTCCTTTTGCGCAGTGGGCCATCAATAGATACAAGAAGATCCATAATGACAAGAAGTCATTGCCTTTGGGTCGTACTAAAGTTAAAAAGAATGGTAATCATTACAAATTGACCCATGTGAGGATTTGAAAGAGATTGTCACCATTAATGACGACTTGACTTTTTTCTCGCCCAACAAGGAATCAAGCTAGACAAAAGCCACTAGAACCAGAGGAAGCCGAATTGCCATCCAAATTTCTAGGTACAAAGGACTCAACTCAGGGGAATATCGCTAAGAACCAGCAGTCTTGTCAGAAGCATCTCATCACCCCTCCCATAAACTGATTCAGATCAACAGACCAATAGTTGACTTTGGATAGCAACCAAATATCCTCTTTCAGTATTCATCATTGAAGCTCACTCCTTGTCTATAAATAAAGAGTCTCCGCCACAGAAGAACATGACTCTCTCATATTGATATGATTTATTTTAAGAATAAAAAAACAAAAACAAAAAGTATATAAATTTTTTTTGTACCAAACATGCTTTTGTTTACTGACCTCAATGTAGAAATTATATAAATATATAATTCCTTTTCGTTATGCAATTAACTTCATTTCACTACCACTTGTGTTTCATGAATCGTGATGCATTGACATAGATGTTTTAATTTTAATTTCTTTTAGGTCGATGTATCAAATAAAACTCGTAACGATATTACTGACATAAGGCTACATGACAATATGACTAACATCAGGCTTTCCTTTCACAATGACCCGTTTATTTTTGTTTTAAAGAATGACCAAAAACCTTTAATATATTCATCCGCCTGTTTGACTCGTATGAACGTGTATATATAACAGCTAAAACTTGGCTAGGGTGGAGTTGATTAACTTTCATTTCCTCATACCAGAGATCGGGATTGGGATCTCCCAATTGCTTCCGACACTTGGTGCTCTCTTCGCGATGGGGGCAGAGGTGATGAGGAGGAGAGAGGCGGGGATGAGTAGTGCCTCTCCGCGTAACGTGTTCAGATCCACCGCTGCCTCTCCTAAAATACAGAGACCGGCCGATTCTCCTGTAAGCGTTCTTCTGTTTGGTCTGGTCTTCGGGCTATTGTTCCTTTGCTCTGTTTCCCTCCTGATGTGGCTCTTCTTTAAGCCCTAAAGTGCATGGCTTCTTTCGTTCCTCATAATCATCAGGTTCAGCCCTCTGGTTGCCCCAGTTTCTTTCTGATTTATGTAATCGAATAACTCAAATTGTGTTGCATGCTTGTTCTTTTGTTGAGGAGCAGTTAGTTTGGATTTCTTCCCTGATGTTCAGTTTTCTTTTTCTTTAGGCTTATGAAGCAAGACTTAGTAAGCAAGTTGTGGTTCCTTGGCATGGTTGGTTGTGACTTTTGAATTGTATTCTTTTACAATAGCGCATATGGATGTAAATAATTTATTTGGATCCAACCTGCCTTTTTGTTTGTATGTGTTTGATATTCCGGGAGGGAAGAAAATGGTCGCAGGCTCACAGAGCTCTAATGTTTTCACAGCATACTTGCTCACAGCTGTATTTTTTTTTAGTGTAAAACAATTGCTTCCTTAAAAATGACTTCTTGGTTATGTTTTTTACCTTTAAATACTGTTCAATGATTTGGCTCAATTTGGATGGAGAAAACTAATTTTGACATAAAAAAAAATATATATATTACGTGCTTTCTGTTATTTAATATGGCACCACGCCCCAAAAAAAAA
>NC_047655.1:24624616-24632061 GCF_902201215.1 Prunus dulcis | reverse complement strand
GAATCGAGGCAGATGATGAAAATTGAATTTTGTATGGAAGATCAATTTTATACCTGCAATTGCACATGGATCAATATTGAAAGCTGTACATACTCATTTTATTAAGAGGACACTTAAATCAAACAAAAGCTTCATTAAACTCATAGGATGGTCCAACAAAAAATTAAAAAGGCAAGAATTAACTAAAAAGTATTAGCCGCGAGGCTTAACTGTATAGTATGTCTGTAAGGAAGTGAGAAGGAGAAGGAAAATTCCAGCCATGAGTGATATGACTTTCCATGTAGTAGAGAAATAGGTGGTGCAAAGGATTCTCTTCTGCCTTTTAAATTGCACCCTAAAAAATACTCGAAGTCTGCTCAAATATTATACCAGGACATACGGTATGCATTCACTTGGTCGAACAAATCACCAAAGCAGTAGTCGTCCTTCATAGCAACTTGATCTAGAATGCTTTCGAATTGAGCCAAATATTCTTTGTCTCCCATCCGAATATTTTGCTCTATGATATTTCTTGTCCGGAGCAGCTTGATGTCCCGTGAGGAACCGATGAGGCTCTTCAAGAGGAAGGCATATGATGTAACGCTATGCATGCTGCTAAGACTGCATTGCTCATAAGCAATCAGGTTCCTGAGGAGTGAACTCGTTGTCTCGTAAATTCGAACTTGGGGAATTATAACCACCCCAGCCTTGAAACTTATTTCCAACAAATATCCCTGCGTGCTTGACCCAACTTGAAGCTCGATCCCAGACTCCAAAAGATCTGAAGCGCAATACTTGAATCCCCACTTCTCATCACTCGCTGGGTTGCGTTGACGATGACTAGGAAGGCGTGGAGTTTGCCGTTCTCTTTTTGTTTTGCTGACAAGGCATGGAACTATTTTTTGCAGTATGCCGGGACGACGTTCGTTCCCTGAAATGGATCCCACAGGGATGGACAAGTGACCGGGTGGGTGGAAGTAAAATTTGTGCAAGAGATCTAGCAAATGCTTAAACCCTGTGCCTTCGGGCTCTTCATTGATGAACTTCTTTTGGCTCAAAGGCTGGAAGAAGTTAAGAGCAAGGGCAGCGACCAAGTCTGGTGCTTTGCACGTGGGGAAGATATGAGGCTTGATTGTATCATACAAAAGTTCGAGAATGAAAAAGGGTATCTGGTTTTCCAGTAACGCCAGATCATGCTGAAGAGCTTCAGTCATCCAAGCACTTCTCAATACTTGATCATAATTGAGATCTTGTTGCTTCATATAATTTAAGTTGCGGTCAAACCGAAGGAAAAGTTCCAATATGAAGCAACCATCAAGTAACATTATTTCTGCAAGCTCATACTCTGTGTAGGTGATCTTTTCAGTGTAGCACTGGCGAATTACTTCATCTAAACCATGAATGGCATTGATGCACTCTTCTAAGCGTGTCGTAGCGCAATTTCTAGAGTGTTCTTCACTGGCATCTATTGCTTGCTGGTCAAGAAAGGATAGCAAGTAAGACCATTTGTATTGGACCATGGGTGCCAGGTTCTGGTTGTCTTGATGCAATGGTCCGATTGAGACAACGCCAGGGCGGTAGGCATCCTCCTTCACTTGTCGAAGTTTATCTGGAACTCTGTAGATACAATATTCCCCTCTTATTTTTCCCTTTCTTCCGCGGCCATAGTGGCTCAAGTATTCCCTCTGGTGCACATTGCCCAGCTTACCAATAAGAGTCTTCTTCCATTCATCTTTCTGTGTCTGTGTATCATCATCAAGGCTTTCCTCGGGTTTCTGCTGGCTTAAGCTGAACATGCAGGAGATCACAGAGGAGGGGGAGGGAAGCTGATTAAGGGAAACGACAAGAGAAAATGTGTAATTAATTTCGACTGTAAAATATAACCTTTTCTTAATCAATATGTTGATTCAAAAGCAAAGTGTTAGAGAGATCGAGATGATCAGTTACCTGAAATTTTCCTTTAGACTTACTCATCTCAGACAATTTCCCTTTGTGTCCGGCGACCACCAATCTGAGCTTCCCTGAAGGTCAATTGAGTCAATATTATTGCCTTTAGTTAATTTGTAGACCAACTCTGAAGATAAAATAATATAAGAAAAGAAGACTACTTCCATCCGCACGTTAAGCCCTTCATATATAGCCACACACAAAAAAGAAGACGTGCAATTCATTTTCATTATTATGTATCAACTTCATTTCATTACAATCTGTACATGTTTCGTGTTCCATTAAGTATTAGTCTTTGACTTGAGAGATGCTCATGACGAATGTGAGTGACATATAAGCCTAGAGGAAAAGAGGCAAATACTAGATCAACTTGCAATAAACATATATTTGCCTTGCCTTTCACAGCGCCAGAGTCTCCACTTATTAGTAATATCATTTTTAGGACGACTTATATTAGTCTTTGTTTAAAGACCTCCTATTATGACCAAACTTTTTTTTTTCTTTTTTCTTTTTCCCAACATGTATGTCAGTGTCACTCCTCCATTAAGTATTAATTAGTCTTAGTCTTTTTTAACATATGGAATTTCCTAAAGATGCTCAGACGAATGTAAGTGACAAAAAGAGGCAAAGGTATTTAACTTTTAGGGCGACTTATTAGTCTTGACTTAAATGTATAATTTATCTGATTCATATTTAACTGTCTCTCTCTTCTGTTTTGGTGCTTACAGTTTGTAAGGCTTCCCAGAGAGAGGCCTTTTACATCCCTTCGGAAAAGGAGTGAAAATCAAAATGTTCAAGGAAAGGGAGGGAGGTAGGTGCAATGTTAAAATCCGGCTTCAAAACAAGTTAGAAGTAACCCGGAATTTGGATCTGTGTGATGGTCAAAAAACTTGCTCTAAATCTTGCTAACCGTAGAAACGAAAGTAAACTGAAGAAGTTCTGTTTCTCATTTTTGGATGTGCAAAACAAAAACTAATGAAAAATTAATGTAGAGTTGATTGGTTTGAGCACGAGTTGCATGCTACTACCAGGGTCACAAATTAAACATGTGATGTGTGCTGGTTGTGCAAATTCAACTCATTCGGTATCTTTGTAATTACATTTTCTTTACAATGTCGATGAAATGAAAACCTCAAGCTTAGAGAGAAAAATATATATATCTCTGTCTGATTAATTTCCTTTTTGAATTCATTTTAGCAGATTAACACACAAATCAAAACAATTGGAAATAAATTGGGAAAGCAATAAGATGATACGTACAGTGTTGCAGATTCATTATACAGAAAGAACCTTTTTTTTTTTTTTTGGTACCAAACACGCATTCATTTGTTTGTATTCCAACGTCAACCAAGGGGTAATTAACAAAGACTATACTAAAACAACTTCTCCTTTTTTTCCTTCTTTTTTTTACTCCAATTGTTTTCATCCGGTCTTAGAGCGCACACACTGTACATTTCTTTTTACTAATTAACACATGGAATATGTAGAAATAAATATCACATTGTCTGATCATCGTCTCCCTTATTTTTTCTAGTAGTAAAAAAAAGGGGACCGACTTAAATATATATTATTTATTTATATAATATTAGTCCAAACCCAATTTTTTCTCCAAGTCTAATCTTTCTTCAATCTCAAATACTCGTCCAAGTCATCAAGCCCAACTCCAAGCCCTTTATTTGTTTTTCAACCCCGAAAAATAGATTTTAGAACCGAATCAAAAAGTGGATTGGAATTAATTCAAACCGAACTAGCTGATTTTATAATTTTTTTTAAAACTAAAATTAGACTGAATCGAATCGATTAAATAATATCAATTTCGATTTCGGTTTGAAGTGGAAACTAGACCACGCCTACCCCTAATAGAAATGCTTACAATCTAGGCTTATTACAAATACTCTTGAAACTTGAGGGACGAAAAGAAAAATTCAGAGACCAAAGTGGGATAAACCAAAAAGTTCAGGGAAACCACAAGCGGGATCTATGATTAATTTAAAATTTTGGATAACCTATGACGAAAAGCTATGACGTATGTCACTTACCTAAGCAGCAGCAGGCTAGCGGCAACAACTTTCAAATTCAAAACAATTGCATGCTTAGCTGGAAAAACATTGAAGACTGCTAAATAATTGGAAGCATTATTGACTACTATATATANCAACCCCATGTGATTTTACCATCTGAGCATTATTGACCGATTCGCAAGAAATATAAATAATATATCTTAATTTATTTGGACCAACCACACATTTGTTTGTATCTTACTGACATTTGATCCAGCGAAGGAGGAGCCAGGAGGGAAGACAAATTTAAGTTGTTTGTATTCCGACGTCAACGAAGGGGTAATAAAAAAGATAGACTCAACTTTTGTTTTGTCCCAATTGGTGGGAAAATATGACGGTCATTCTCTTACAACTTGTTTATATATCAAAATAATGCATCATCTGGTGGTGGTTGTTTTGGTCACTTTAGCTATAAATAATAAATAATGATTTTTTTTATAAAAACAAATTAATCTATGTTCCTACTACATTCAAAGGAAACGAAGGACGGCTTCCTCTCAAGTTAACTTTCTTCCCACCACTTCGCCTCCATCTACATCTCTCCTCAATCTAGGGGGGTTCTTCTGGCGATGACGGACGAGAGCAAACCGACGAATAACATGCCTATAGATCATGACCAAAGCTCCAAGAAACAGAAAGTGACTGCTGATGATTCTTCCTCATGGAACCAATTTGCTAACAATCCAACCCATCACTCTACAACAGAAACTGCTGCTCAGCGCTCTACCATCCTGGATTTCCAGCGTATGACTGACTTACTCAGAATCTCTATATGCTAACTGTTGTCAAGGCTTCAAATTATATGTTTACTTGTTTTTTTCTCTTTTCTTTTTTCGTATAGACATTTTATTAATTTTTCCTTAACTCAAGAATCAAGAACCTCACCTCTTTTTTTGGTTTCATTATTAATTGTTCTTAGAGAATCACCAATATGATTCGCAAGGAGTTATAGTGCATGGACCGTCGTCCAGGGAATCAAGCCTCCGAAGATTGGTTGAGCAAGTTATAAGTAAGCTGCCTGATAACAAGAACATAAAAGAAGATAAGGGAGGTATTTGGTTGGTAGTGCATCTTAGGAGTCGTTATTGATCAGCTATTTGGTTGTTGTGATGTTCGAATTTTTATCTCCACAAGTAAATTAGGGGAACCCCTTTTGTTTTGCTTGCTAAATAAAATTAAGTTTGTTTCGATTTGAGTTAAGTGATCCTATTTGCAAAAGTAGATCACTTGTGATGTAACATTTTATATAGATTCCCTTTTGTCGTCCCACCCACCATATTCTAGCTAGTACGAGCTTCCCAAGTGACCGAGTATTGTTGCCCTTTAATCAATTTATAGCCTAACTATGAAAATGAAAGATAACAATAGAAATGGACTCTTGCTCCATAATTGAGAAAGCAGAAAGATGGTACAGACAGATTATGTCTTTAGTTGTTTGTAGTAAGATACATAATACAAATTCATAGAATCCAAGTTCTTGAAGTTTAGGACAAACACCAATGACGGCCCTTTTTTTTATTTTGAAAAAAACTTGGTAGAATATAGTGATAAATCTCTTCGGTTTTATGGCTAAATTCTTATAAGTGAATTGAGCTTGATCAAATCGATCCTCTCTTGCTATCATTTTTAGGGGCTTCAAGTAAATACATGACCTCTCTTGCGTTGCGTTATTTCTACATTTTTTTTTTATTTTTATACAAGGTATATTTATAGGGAGGGGATATGAACAAAAAGACCTTATGTACAAATATAATTGTTAACCACTTTATCACAAATTTTTATTTCTTTTCCTTATTTTATGAAATTAAATTTATTTTTAAAATATTCGTAAAAAATTATTACGATGAACTAAAAACATTTTAAAAACAATAACCAAAGCTCTGGAGATGGCCTTAGAGAACAAATAACTGTAGTAAACAAAAGCCAAACATATCGACCAAGAAAAATATTTAAAAACTCAAATAATCATGTGTAAGCTCCGACGTACTAAAAGCTGTGACGTATTATATATGCATACATAAGAACAACCAAAACTGACCCAAAGAATGATAACTAACTCAAGAAAAAGAAGAAAAAAAAATTACCCAAGAAAAAAGGGCTACCTAAGAGTCGAAAGAGTGAGAAATGAAATAAAGGCGTGACCGTGGAAAATAGAATGTGGCGGGAATATGGTAAAAAGCTGGCAACAGTAAGTCAAAACCAGTCACCTATATTTGTGGAAGGTCACGAGACCAGCAACCATTCATCATTAGCAACCAGCTCTTATGATGTTTTTGTAAACACGAATTTCCTGCGACAAATGAGACAAGAACACCTGTACAAAATAATATTGTATTTATGAAATTTAGGGTTACAATCTCTGTATTGAATCCTCTGATTCGATCTCCAAAGTGTTTAAAGAAAATTTGTGTTTGATACAAGGGTCGAAGAGACTTGATCTTGATCAAACGGGTAGCACGAAGCTTGTTTGGTGTTTGGGATTTTTATGGTGAAGGAACCGGCACGTATTTGTTGTGCTTGGTGGCTCTTCCAAAGTAGGGTGAAGAATGCAGAGAGTTTTCTGTTTCTTCTGAGTGCTAGGTTTTTTTCCTCTGAGCCTTCTGACCCCTTCTTTCGTCTTGAGGCCTCCTATTTATAGGCTTTTGTCGGATGCTTGACCTAAATAACTTTCCTTGATTTGTGGGATTTTGATTTGATTTAAATCAATTCCCATAATCTGGCAATTTAACCAGATTATCTTCAATTGATTAACCTGATTAATATTTGATTTAAATCAAAGTCAATCACAGAAGATTCTTTCCTTTAATTTTGTCTTCATCTTGAACCGTTTGATGCACTCCGTCGGATGTCGCCATTTGTCATTTTTGACAACTAAACCAATTTTGATGAGTCACACGCCACATGGGCGAATTACGAGGCCCACGATTTAATCCACCGAACCCTAATTATTTTCTTGTCAATGGAATTTATTACACCAAAATTTCTTTGTCTACAAATTGCCCCCACTTCATGATGCATTGTAGACATGGGCCTTTTCACGTGTAGGAGGTGCAGCTTGAAGTGTTCCCTTTTTTTTTCTTTTCTTTTTTTTTTTTCTTTTTTTGGGGTGATATTATTAAGCTTAATAATATCCAATATTGGTAAGATCTTGGGAAGCAAGATACTTTCCTAAACTAGGAATGAGAAACCCTAGCATCACTAGGAGCTTTGATGGTCTTTGGTTTCTTTAAATAACACTATGTTCATGAATATTGAGATCAACCAAATAGAACAGCAGAAAAACTCCTCTTGTTAGCGAGAAGGTCTACGACTTTGAAGTTTGCATCATCCGAATCTCAGCAACCAAAGTGGTGAGAGTTGCTTGTTGGTAAGCCTGAACCCATTCTTCTTGTTGGTAAGCCTGAACCCATTCTTCCTCTTCTTCCTTCTTTTTTGTTTTTTTTTTTTCCGCAGCATATC
>NC_047655.1:24591966-24622543 GCF_902201215.1 Prunus dulcis | reverse complement strand
GAAGGAGCGTTTGGTTGAATTTGTGTTAAGCGAAGTGAGAAGTATCCTCCTTATGTTTTTCACCTCGGGAGGTGCTCGACGCATTATTCTTGAAGAATCCCTTGGGGAAGAAGTCATGTAGCATGATGGGGCTAGGCGACCTTTGTTTCAAGAGTTCATCTTTTGGAACCATTTTGTTCATATTTGATAATTCATTTCCTCTATGCCTTTTATGTGATTGAGGAGAACTTCTTTTGCTTACAAATCTTTTTGATCGAGGAGTTCTTGGCAAAGGTGCACTCTTATGTAACTTCTTCCGAGTAGCCAATGCCCATCCTTCATTATCGTCATTGAATGAATCGACACTACTTTGACTTTTCACTCCAACACACTCATACGGATTGAGTTGATGGGTTTCAGAGAATGCCCCCAGTGATTGAAGTGAGGGCGAATGTGCCGAACCAGATAAGACAAATGAGATCGTAGCATGGTTAGACTCTACCACCTTGTCAAGATCCATTTCGATTCTTCCTTGTTGTGCCAACTTCATGATGAGATCTTTCAACACGAAGCACTTTTCCACTGGGTGATTGATGACACGATGGTACATGCAGTATTTCGGGTGGTTAATATGATTCATCTCTTCAGGGCGTTTGCACTCAGGTAACTCAATCACCTTCTTCTCAAGTAAGTCTTCCAGCATGCCTTCTACGTCAGAGTCTGGAAAAGGATACTTCTTCTCCTTCATTTTTTTTAGGGTGTGTCGTCGTGGTTCTTGATCTTGAGTCGACTCGGCCTTCCTCGCATCTTTCTTGCCTCGAGTGGAAATCTTCATTGGAGTAGCACTGATCGTCATTGACTCCAAGATGCGTGTCCTCAAAGAGTCTGCCCCATTTCTCGACGACTTGTCATTTCGATGATCACTCACCATTTCCTTTCTTCCATCGTGATTAGCGATACTTAGCTCTATATCATGCGCACGAGTGGTCAATTCTTCAAAGGTACGGGGTTTGATCCCTTGAAGAATGTAGAGCATACCCCAATGCATACCTTGAATGCACATCTCTACAGCCGATAACTCTGAGACTCGATCTTTGCAGTCGAGGCTTAATGAACTCCAACGATTGATGTAGTCAACAACAGGTTCGTCTTTTCGCTGCTTTGTACTAGTGAGCTCTAGCATGCTAACTGAGCGACGAGTGCTATAGAAGCGGTTGAGGAATTCTCTCTCCATTTGTTCCCAGCTGTCAATTGACTCAGGTTCCAAGTCAATGTACCAGTTGAATGCAGTGCCTCGGAGTGATCGGACAAATTGCTTCACGAGATAATCGTCGTTAGTGCCAGCACTGTTGCACATCTCGATGAAGTGGGCAACATGTTGTTTAGGGTTACCTTTTCCATCAAACTGCATGAACTTTGGAGGTTGATAGCCCGTTGGCATTCGAAGGTTGTCTAACCTAGACAAAATTAAAGGAATTTATTACACCAAAATTTCTTTGTCTACAGTTTTATAAGCCAAAAAGTCACGAACAAGATTTGATCAACATAAAAGCGTATATCTATAACTTCGAACGAAATTTGCTTAACAAGATGAAGAGTGCATAAACTAATGCAAGCAAACACATGTTGCATGATGATGAAAATTTTAGTTTTAGTGCCTGTTTGATATTGTTTATTTTGGGTAATAAGTGATTTTTTTAAAAAATTTCGGAAGCCCAACCTATTTGGTAAAATATAATAAAATCACTTATTGTTAAAAATTGTTGTAAGAGAAAGCTATAAGGGAGAGGAGCTAATGAAGTGCTTTCATTTTTTGATTATTCAGGAATCAATTTCAAAGAAGTGCCGGGTTTAATGATTATGCAACAATCATTTTCTGATTATGTGGAAATCAGTACCAATAACACTTTTAACAAAAGTTTACCAAACGCCAAACTGTTTTCTCTCACAATTGATTTTGAAGGAAGTTGAGGTTCCACCCCAAAACCAATTGGCAATGGGGGGAGTAGCCTAACTCCTTATAAACTCAGGCTTGGTCCCTTAACTTTTCAATGTCGGACAAATACTCTCAATACGCTCCCGCATATGTGAAGAACTTTCAAGCCTAACACGTGAACAACACATATTAGGTGACGTGGGAGCACCTGAACACGTGAAGCCTTGCTCTGATACCATGAAGGAAGTTGAGATTCCACCCCAAAACCAATTGGCAATGGGGGGAGTAGCCTAACTCCTTATAAACTCAGGCTTGGTCCTTTAACTTTTCAATGTGGGACAAATACTCTCAACAGATTTCATTCATAGCAAATTTGATAGCGATTATTTTCACAACACAGCAATACTAAACTGGACCTTATTCAGATGATCAAGTCCATACAATTTAGAGATTTTACACATGCATGCATAATAAGACATGGCTAAAGCATAAAGAAAGAAGCAAGCAAGAAAACAAGCATCAGCTGCGAGAGGGATAACGCAGCCAGGAAAGATATGTGAAACTCCATGTGGAAGAGAAATAAGTCTTAGCGAGGGTGAATGGCATAGTACGTCTGTGTGACTGTGAGACTGAAAAGGACAGCCGCAGCAAAGAATGCCGTGATACTCCATGGACTAGAGAAATATGTGTTATAAAGGGACCTCATATATCTCTGAAGCCGCACCATCCAAAATACTTTGAATTTACGCCAGTGAAACCAGGACCTGCTGTAATCATTCACCTGGTCGCACAAGTCGCCAAAGAGGAAGTCCTTTGGATTAACATGGTCTAAAATACTTCCGAAATGAACAAAATATTCGCCTCCTGCAAAATTTTCATTTATGATCTCCTTTTTCTTGAGTAGTTTGATATCCTCTTTTGAACGGATGAGACTCTTCATGAGGATGACGTATGATGTGATGTGATGTGAACTCTTGAGATGACATTGCTCAAAAGCAATCAGGTTCCGGAACAGTGAATCTGTAGTGTCATCAATGAACACCTGTGGAATTTTGATTTCTCCATCTTCGAATTTTATGCACAACAAATGGTCCTCGGCCAACCCTTTTTCAAACTGGACTCCAGCGTCATAAAGGTCTGAAGCGCAATACTTGAATTTACTTTTTTTCTTACTTGCCTTTGCTGGGAGGAAGAACTTGCCCAAAAGTTGAAGCAAATGGTTGGAGTTTGCAGTCTCCGTATCTTCTTTTCTTGCATGTTGGTTGCTTGCCTTGGCAGGACCCAATTCAACTATATGGTCCGATCTGGTTTGGAGGAAGAAATTGTGCAAAAGATAAAGCAAATGCTTGCAGTCTGCAGTTTTAGTATCTTCATTTGTTGCCTTTCGGTTCATGGGTTGAAAAAAGTTAAGAGCGAGGCTAGTGACCGAATTTGGTGGTGTATATTCCACGGTGTGAGGGATGTGAGGCTTGATAACATTGTACAATATTTCGAGAATGAAGAAAGGGATCTGATTTTCAAGTAATGCCAGATCATGCTTAAGTGCTGGGATCATCCAAGCATTACCGAATATTGGATCATTAGATTGGTGTTTCAACGGAATATCTGAGCAGTATTGGTCATACCTGAGGAAAAGCTCCAACATGAAGCATCCGTCAACCAACATTATTTCTGCGAGATCTTGCTTCTTAATTTCTGTGAGATCTTCAGCATAGCTTTCACACACTTTTGTGTTTAAAGGGAACGTCCCTAAACCATAAATGGCATTGGTGCACTTTTTCAAGCATTCAATAGTATTTTTAAAGTCGTTTGTTTGTTGCAGAATGAAGAGCATGTAACGCCATTTATGCTCTTTCATAGCTATGAGGTTAGGGTTGTCTCGATGGAGAGGTCCAATGGAGACAACGCGAGGGTTGTAGGCATCCTCCTTCACTTTTCGAAGTTTACGTGGAACTCTATAGATGCTCAAGTCTTCTGAACCATTTTGCACATGGCTGAGCTTGTCTGCAATCCCCATCGTCCACTTATCATTCATGGGTATCTCTCTATATCCCTGTTTCGAATGAGAAGAGGAAAAGAAAAGGTAAAATCTAGAAACATTCTAAAAGCAATAATGCATAGATAATTAGATTGTATTATTTTCATTATAGAGTTAGATTCTCAGTAAAAAGAAGGTAAAATCAGATTCTCAGATAAGAATTATTTTCATTAAAGTTGGGTTTTATATTGAATTTTGATTCTTCAATCCCTTTAAATTTCAGGTGCACTAGTATATGTGTAGGTACATGCATATTAATATTCCACCTATGTATGAATTAAAAAAAAATTAAGGAGACTACAATCAAAATGCAATCTAATACTTGGTTTATTGGAAGAAGAAAAAAAAACTATTTAATCTACCCCTAAACATATACACGTCCGCATGTATGTGCATATGATCATTTTTAATTGTAATAAACATATGTGCATGCAGACAACGGAGTCTAATTAAGTGAAAAAGGGCTTTCACTTGCAGACTAATGATTACTGGTTTGGACACTTCAAGGCACATTGGTAATGTGTGTAAGAAATTCCCTTCTCCTTATAGTTTAGACTACTGCTTGTGTTTTTAAAAAAACAAATTTGCATGCATATATACATCTATTTCATCACAGCAATAAATAAAAAAAATTAATTTAAGATTGAAAAAAAAAAAAAAAAAAAACCGAGTATAATGAGGATCATAGAAGTGTGAAATATAATAAAATTAGAATTAGAAATAACAAATAGTTGTTTTAATTTTTTGTAATCTCTCTTTCAGCTGTCGTCTTTCATCAACAAAATAAAAAATAATCTCCCATCTCTCCTATTTTCCTTTTCTGCCATATTTTTTCTACATTACGTACCTGAATGTGTTCTTCCTCCATCTCAGCAGATTTTTCTAAGTCGTCCACGACTACCAATATGCTTCCCAAGGGACAAAAGATTGCCTTTTATAGGGCAACCATGAAGATAAGGTACAATAAAGAAAGACTCTACCTCCCATCCCCATATAAAATCAATTTATTTATTTAAGCTTTAGTAAAACGTTGTTATAGAACCTTCCAAAAAGAAGACTTCAACAATTTACACCTTCCACCTAATACAAATTTGTTTGTATTCGTCGTATACCAATACACAATCAATAATATTGGGAACCATGCTATGTGGTTTGTGTGTTGATTCAATACATATACAATATCTTTAAAATAAAATACAAATTTGTTTGTACTCGTCGTATACCAATACACAATCAATAATATTGGGAACCATGCTATGTGGTTTGTGTTGTGGTTCAATACATATACAATATCGTTAAAATAAAAATACAAAAGGGAGCTCCAAGTGAGTCGAGTTAGAATTTGTTAATATTTTACAATGACTTCTCTTGTTAATTACTTGAACCTGGTCTTCGTGGCAAATCCCGCGTAGGTCGTCAACGTGATACACAACAATCTTAACTCTAAACTATGGAAATGTAATCCATTATATTATCTCCTATTTTCCAAGTAATCTTATTATATTGTCTTAACAACCTAAGAAATGCTATTAAATTTGGCCATGGACAGTGGACTTGACCTAAGGGAGGCACTAAGCATAAGCAGGCAAGGCGGCCGTCTAGCACCTCAAATTTATATATATATAAAAGTATAATTACACATAAATTATGTTAAGCCCTACTTCTTATAAACCCTTACTAGGTTTCTCAACTTTCAAATGTGGAACTCTTTACCTTTACATTCTCACATGCCCCCGCAGGTGTGGCAAATTTTCAAGCCTAACACGTAGACAACACATATTGGGTGACATGAAGCACGTGTAGCCGTTAGACTTTCACACGTGGGCTAACCTGCTCTGATACCATGAAGGAAGTTGAGGTTCCACCCCCAAACCAATTGGCTATAAGAGAGTAACCCAACTCTTTATAAGCCCTTGCAAGATTTTCTAACTTTCTAATGTGAGACTTTTTACATTCACATTCTTACATATATATATATATATATATATATATATATATAAGCAACTAATTTTTATTGTACTAGAATTTGAGATTTGATAAAGAATTTCAGTAAATATTTTCAGTCCCTTTCTTGGTTTGTGGATTACATTTTATTTATTTATTATCTTAAGTGTTACACTTACAATGGTTGATGGATGTTGAGTTTATTTTTAAAATAAAATGAAAAGTAGGTAGGAATAGAGGTCTACAAACCTTAGGGCCGCCTCTGACATCAACCAACGACCTAAGAGTATTTATAATGGGCTCCTTAAACCACATTCTTAGACAATTTTTAAGGAGAGGATTGGAAAAATATAAACCATGCTCCCTATCCACCTCCTAAAATAGGGAGACCTCTAGGAGCTCCTAAATCTGAGGAGAGAAAAAGGACTCCTAATGGCTCCCTATAATTTAATGATGTTTTATTTTATGAGTATTTTAAACCTTTAATTAATGCTAACTATTTTTATATATATATATATATATTTTTTATAAAGATGGACTAATTAAAAAAGAGTTAATAACATTTATAACTCCGTAAACTAGAGACTATGATTGGAGTTAAAATTTTATAGAGAGTTCCTAAAATAGTTTTTATATGTTTTTAGCTAAATTTTAACTGAAAAATAGAGAGCATGATTGTAAATGCTTTAAGTTAAATAACAATATATGTGTGTGCCAAGGTTTACCATTGACGTAAGCGCTATGACATATTAAGCATACATAAGCAGGAAAAGTCCATACAACTGTTCATGAACAAATTACTTATTGCCATTAAAATACTTTTTATGAAAAATACTGTGTGAACGCTTTGTTCTCAGATATTTATTATAACTTCATAAAATTCTTGCAGGATTGGTAAATTGAGCACGTGATGTACGAGCAGCTCTTTGTTAGGATCTTGATACTTTGAGCGCTGAAATATGAAGTCAATGTCCGCATATCACTATCCTGATTAATTGAACTAATTCACACATGTTAAAGAAAAACAATAATTTCCTACATGAGGAAATAAAAAATAAAAAAATTAAGGAGGGATCCGCATCCCTCAATTAGTTCCAACAAGGGAATCTCAACGCCTATATATATAACAATTTTGGTTTTTCACAGAGTAAAGTTGTGCTCTTGAGAGGCGATGGTGTCAGAATACAACCAATTCGCTGCTGTGGGGGATAAAAGGAAACACGATCAAATCTCATCACCATCGCATGGCAAAGAGGGGAAAAAACCAGGGGATCCCCCCACACCCGAAAAAACGAACTTAGGTATATATATATATATATATATATATATATATATATATGTTTTCTCTTTCTTTTTCAGACATTTAATTTGTTAATGTCGTGCTAATTCACTTGGCCACTTTCTTTGCTTCTTCTTCTCTTTTTTTTTTTAATTTCCCTTGTTTCATTACTTGTTGTATTGAGGACTGCGCAGAAGGTCGAACGAGCAACCAAAGGAGGAGGGATGAAACTAAAAACAAGTTGGAGACTGGCAGTGAAACGGATTCTATCAAGGCCACACTTGTTCTTCATGAAGACTTAAAGCAGCTGTCGGAAATAATACACACCATTGAGGGTAATTGCCCTAACATAACTGGTTCTGTCAACGTACTGGACCTCTTTATTTCCTCAAAGAATCATATTGAATATGGACGTAAAAAGGCTGGTAGAGGAGTGATGATGTTGAAAGAGGGATTGAGCATACTCTATGAAGCGCAAGAATTATTAAAGGTCACCGATTCAAAGCCCCAAAAGTGAATTCACTTGCAGCTCCATTACTTTGCCTGTAGCAACTAGAAATTCAAAGACGCCCGAAATGCCTCTTTTCGGGTTCATCTTAATTATTTGTCATGTCCGAACTTTACTTCAATAAAAAGTCAGCGAAACGAAACCCCTTCGTTTTGCTTCCTCTAACCTTTTTTCTTCTTCTTAAATTTGGGTTAAGTCAAATTAAACTTGCTTCTTACATTTGACATCTACATCCGAAAGACTTACAAAACGTATTGATAAACATCCCAACATTTGACATATAATCAAAATTCTCTATCGAGTCACCGGTTCTAGAAAAGATTGTCTCATTTCTATAGATTTGTTCTCTGGTTGAGGAAATATGATTTTATGGCCTAGCTAGAAATTGTTTTCCTTGTAGAACCCATGACAAGATTGTGTCCGCTCAAAGGAGTTTATAAAGGCTTTAATCAAAGGCCCAAAAAATGGAATAATGGCTATGCGTTTTGGGCAATTCATTTTAGTATAATGTAATGTTATCTGTTTCGTGATGTATTGAGATAAGATGATTCCTTTTAAGTATTTTCTATGCCGGTGTATAACAAAAGAAAAATATTCACGACATAAGCTTACAGGCAAAGAAGAATTCAACTTTGCAATAACAATATTTTCTACTTCGTTCACAACGGCAAAGCCTCCAAGTAGTTATTTATTTTATAGGACGACTTGGTTGGTCTTGATCTGCTTAATGAATATTTTATTAAACCCTTCAATTGGAGATTTTTCTAAGTATTTGGCGTGTGAGAGTATATATTAAGGGATTTCTCAAATAATTTTATTTGAACAACACCTTGTGGGGCCCATTAAAAAATTTATTTCAACTATCCGAACCGTTTATTTTTTTTAGTCTTCATTCATAGATCATCCTTGTCAAAAAAAATTCGAAAAAATCAGAAACCGTTAAGATATCTAGTCGTGGTCAACAAAATCGAGGAACATGGTACTTAAGAAAACACTAAAATAACAACTATTGAATTGAGTGGTCAATTGGATTCAAATTCAAGTGATTTTTTGCATATATGATCTTCGAAGGAATACCTACAAAAAATACATATAGTTCAGAACATTGAAATATATTATGGAATGAGCCCCATAAGATGTCCCTCACATAAACTTATCTGTATGTGTGTATATATATAGGACTTGGTAAAATTAAGTCTACATTCCTCAAGTAAGAAAAGGATTATAACAAAGTCCACCCAAAAAAATTAAATAATCAATATATATACAAAGGATAGATGGAGATCGTGTTCTCATCGTCTACATATAGAGCAATATATTTCAGAGCTCGGCAGACAGCGTAGTGGTAATATTTCTCTTAAATTTTTCTTTAAGGTGACAAATTGAAATATAGGTATAAGTTTAGGTGACATTTCTACAAAAACTCATCCGCGTGTTTGACTCGTATAGACGGTATGGACGTGCTCATGAGAATAAATTTCAACTTGAACATCCCTTAGGGCTAGTTTGGTACGTCGGGCTGTATTGACTATTTATGTCAGATAGTATTAATCTGTTTCTGAGAATACTGACTGTTTATTCATAAAATTATAAAGCGTTTGGTATTGTTCCTGATAAATGGTCTGACTAAGTTATATTGCGTTTGGTGCTCCATTGGACAATTTTGTTTAAAAATTCTTTGGCCAAATTCATATGACCTTGGTTTTTTTTTTTTTTTTTTTAAGTAGATTACATGAACTAACCTATTATCATAATTGTACAACTTGGGATTATAAGTTACATGGTATATAAGCACACCTTTACTAATGAAAAAAAAAATCACATATTAATATAAAAAACTTCTTTATATATATATATCATATATAGGACATGAAGCATGTCCAACATCATCAATCTTTTCTCTTGTGTTTTTATGGAGATGAAGCATGAAGCTATTAGCGAGATCCTAACTTAATTAGGAGATTTATTTCATAGTCTATTAGGACTTTATTTATTTCCTTTTTGTATATATATTTTGTAATTATGATTTTATCTTATTTTCTTGTATAACCGTACTAGGGTTACAACCTTATATTATAAATACCTCATTTTAAAGAATGAAATATATCTGAAAAATATTCTACTTATATTGTTTGACTGAAGCACATTTGGACAAATTTATATAAAATTGGTAGATTTGACTATTTCTTATGGACATGAAGCATGTCGAACATCATTAAACTTACTTACCCGTTTGGACTAGATCAAAAACCTTTGACCACTTCTACACGCCTAATACAAAATTGGTAAATTATATATTACTAGTCTTTCTGCACGCGTTTTAACGCCTGTGAGAGGCTTTTTAAAAAAAAAAAAATTTTAATTTATTTTAGAATTAAAAAATATAATGGGTAGTTGTGTTTCATAAAAATAGGATCCATTATCTGATTTTTCTTTTAATTTTAATTTTTTTAATATGAAAAAGTGTGAATTTACCATATTATCCTCATTTAATTAATAATTTCAATTCTTAATGTTCGAATTAACCATGGGCATTTTCAGGTATTTTGAATGTTTCACCATTAGCTGCCTTTTGCTTTATATATATAGATATTTCCTCTTGCACTAGTAATTGACTGCATCCAGTTTCGCCAAGGAAAAAGAAAAAGTCAGACAAGTAATATAACCCACGCAGGCGGTATTTTTTTTATAGGGAATCGATCCATGGCATCATAGTTTTTATAGAAAAAATTAAGCTGTCCCTTATCAATTTAATTTTTCTCACCAGCATCCCATCACTTAATTTTCTTATAAATAAAATTATTATTTTTATAAGTAAAATCCGATTCGATAACTATGATTCAACTTAGCAAATTACCTAATGAAGCTTAAATTCCTATTTATTATACTTTTCAGATTCCAAAAGTACCCATACTTACAATTTACTGTATCATGTGGATGTATTAAGTGTTGATTTCATCCATTTATTGTCATGATTTGTTTCCTCCTAAAATGCCCCTCATAACGTATTTGGTAAAATTTATTGTAAATTTGAGGACACATATTGTTTCTTAAAATTTCAAAATATTTGGCACATACAATCCGTTGGATTGGAGGCATGTTGTGCTGTCCCAAAATACCATTCCCCCCTCCTTAGTTTGAGAGCCAGAAGATCCACACACGATTTGAAGAAAACTATACTTTTGGCTAGGAATATATAAATCGTCGACAACAGCCACGGGTTTTGCATCAATGAAGAGGAGGTAAATTATTCTAGTTATATAGGGGATGGGTAAACGATAGGTAAGTTATTTTACAATATACCTATATTGCTCTAGCTTTCAAAATGAGTTTTTATCAAAAATAGCAAAAATAGACCCTATACTTTTATAAATATCAATTTTTATAAAAAATTTCAAAAGTAGCCTAAAATCCACTTGAATAGACTAAAATGCCCTCAAAACAAAACTCACGTAAACCTAAGGCAAAACCCTATTGGATGAAACTTTGAAAATATTTAATTTATAATTTTATGTAGATTAGTTTGTTGATTTTTTTCGTTCTGCATACATACCTCTAACTTTGAGAAAATTTGGAAGATTTAAAGATATACATGCACCGATCCAAGATATAAAGATTTAATGGTGTGTGATAGAAGGGGATTCCAGGGGCGTGATTCAAGCAGTCCTTCATCTTGTTGAAAATAGATGGGCTTTTGAACGGATCGATGATGGTTTGCATATTGCTATTTTAACAGACGGTAGTTAGTTAAGTCTTGCCAGAAAACCCAGCAGCACATTTTCAATGATGTTTTATTTTGCTTGTTTTGGTTTTAAGGTTTTTGTGAGTTTTAGATCTAAGGGTACTTAAGTCTATTCATGTGATTTTTTGTTGTGACGTAAAATTAATGACACCATTATGCTTGGATCACAGTATGTGATATGTAGCCAATGTGTATGTTGGCCACAGATTGTCCATGACTAACACTAATATGTAGCCAATGTACATGCGCAGTGGCCTTAATTATATATGTATATATACAACTCGACTTTTTTTGTTGTTGTTGGAGATATGTAACTCGACTTGGTGGCTCACATTGTTGGGATTAAGTTGGACCGATGTGGCTTTTTAATATGTTAGCACAAGATGTAAACGATGCTATTCGATGGTAATAATTTTCCTCCTAAAGAAAATAATAATAATAATTGAAATTGAAACCTCAATTATGTTGACGTAATTTTTGAAAATTCTGGTGTTTGTATAACATGATACCTGACTGGTGTGACTGCAAATAACTCATGGTTATATTGGCCGCAACCAAGCCAGCATTGACTTATAGAACCTTCCTAGTAAACAACTCACCTACTCTCTACCGAAAGCGCGTACTCCTCATTGTTTGACTTCAGCTCTTTACAAATAGGGATTGCCAAGAAGTTTCTCGTGTATATATACAACAGTTAAGGCTTTTCTAGGGTAGAGTTGATTAACTTTAATTTCCCCATAAAAAAGAGAGATCGAGATTGGGTTCTCTCAATCGCCTCCAACAATCGCAATATGGATAAGAGGAGTAGTAACACTCAGCGTAACGTGTTTTTTGGAAGCGCTTCCTCCACTGGAACCCAGAAAACGAACTATTCATCTCATCAAGAGAAGAGGAGTAGTCACACTTTGCCTAACGTGTTTAGGGGAAGCTCTTCCTCCCTTGCAATCCGGAACACGGACATTTTCTCAACATCTCGTCAAGGGATGAGCACAGGAAACCCTTCCTTCCTTGCAAACCGGAATACGGACAATTCCTCAGCATCTCGTCAAGGGATGAGGAGTGGTAGCACTGGCCGTAACAGTAGAGGAAGCTCTTCCTACCCTACAACCCAGGACAATTCCTTATCTCCCAGGGTTGTTCTGTTTTTCATGCTCTTCGGGCTCGTTTGTCTGATCTTTTGGCTGGCTAGAAAGTCGTGAAAGGTTCAGGTTTTGGGAATGGTGGTTCTTGTTGATCCCATTGTTCCCTTGCTTTCCTATGTGGCTACTTCTTTAAGGCCTAGTGGCTTCTTTTCACTCCTCATAATAATTGGGTTCAGCCCTCGCCCCAGTTTCTTTCTCATTTATGCATTCGGATTTCCAAAATTGTGTTGCATGCTCTTGTTCATTTGTAATTAGTACCATACTAGTTTGGATTGCTTCCACTGATGGTCAGTTTCCTTAAAATATGAACACTTTCGTTATGTTTCTTCCTTTTTCAATGATTTAAGTGTTGGTTTCTCATTTCAGCTATTAATAAAATTTGTATAAATACTAACTGAATTTTTAATTTTTCATTGTAATCCACCACCTACGTCTAACTCCGTTAAAGTTTCCATTAAATTTAAGAGAATTTCCATTAATTCACTATAACTAAAAATAATGAAAAAAAGGTTAAACTAGTTATATCAGACTTCCCCTACCCGTTTATCAACGCCAATTGTCCTCCACCCTCTGCATTCATGACCATACAATACTCCATATTTCTCTTTTCTCTTGGTATGGATTATTTCTCTCTCTTCTCTGCTCCATATCTCTCTTGCAAAGCTAACATGTATTGCGCTATTCAAAGCTTTGCTCTTCATTTTAATGAAAGTTTTAATTTTTGAACAAAAGAACAAATCATACTTCAATTACTCTCTCTCTCTCTCTCTCTCTCTCTCTCTCTCTCTCTCTCTCTCTCTGGGAAAACTAGGACTTCTGGGTGTCTACAATTATTTAAGTGACTCTTGCAATCTTGAATACTTAGAGCACCTCCAATAGTAGTAGCAAATTAAACTCTTCAAATTAATTAATTAGAGAAAATCCTAGTCGTACCTTGGTCCCCTTTCTTCTTACCGACAACTAACCACAATGAAGCTAGGGGAGGGGCCACTGCCCCTCCTCCCCTCCGCCCATCTTCCCCCTTCCTCTTCTTCTCTCCCATCTTCTCCTCCCATTCCCCTCCTAAGATAGTCTAGATGTGTTTGGATCTAGGTATGTTCGTGTGTTCTATGTGGCTGGTGTTGTCTCTGTCTCGGTGGCGGCTGCACTAGTGACACTGGATTGTGTCTCTCCTCGAGAGAGTTGTGATACCTGGTGGCTAATGTTTGTCTATGTTTCAGTGACGGCGGCGGCAGCTATGCTAGTGGTAGTTGTTGGAATGTAGCTCCTCTCTACTATGCACCGACCGAAGAACTATGATTGGTCATAGAATGTTTTCTTTGTCAGGTTCTGAGTTGAAGTGGAGTGCTTCTCAGGGATCATTTTACTGTCGTTTATGTGTTCCTTCTATGTGTTGTATCCTGATTTCTGCTATGGTATGTCTTGCAATTCGTGTGGGTGTCAAAAGACTACGATTTTGCTCATAGAAGGCTTCTTTTGACAATTGGGATGTTCTGTAGTCCTCTCCTGTGGGTTTACTATTTGAGGTTTCTGCAGTCCTCTCATGTAGGTCTATTGTGTTGGACTCTAGTTGAGGTTCTCGTTGGAGGTCTTTGTGTTAGTTTTCATTTTTTATTTGTTCTTTTATTGTAATGGTAAAAAGTGACCTAAATCAGACTCTCTTGTTAGTCCATAACATGTGTGATACTCTTTTCTCCCCTAGAGTTTGTCCCATGAGGTTATCCTAGGAAGGTTTTAATGACACCACTGTATCGTGTTGCTTTTTGTACGTCTTTAGTTCTATGAATGAATTCTCTTTCTCAAAAAAATAATAATAATAAAGCCTGTGTGGTAATTTGAAAATGTTTATTTGCTACTTGGATGCACCCGTTGCATAAAACAAGTGTCTCACATTCATGTTCATGTGCTACTACTTACATGATGTAGCAGACGTTAAACTTTTATGTAACAGCGCAGGCAAATTTTTCTCCTCTCCCGTTCTGGGCTCTCAGCACACCAACAAATATATTTTAGACAAACTTGCACAAAGTCGCCTGACCTTCCGTAATTAAAGAACTCACACAGTCAAGTCAATAATGAATTATTTTCTTATTTTTTTTGTTGCATAGCCCTTAATTAATAATGAAGAAGCGGATGTTTAATAACTTATTATTAATTATTTTCCATTTTTTTCAACAAAGAATATACAAGGTAAGTGATTAGGTAAAACCAAAACCAGATAGGTTTATCCTTTATATGTTCTCGCTCTGGTTGTTGCTGTAGCTGTAGTATTTCGCGTTTCTAGTGTGATGATCCTTCTGAAGTCGTTTTTCACTGCCACATCTGTTTTTTTGGGGCCTTTAGCCGCAGTCTTGTGTTCCCTTATGATTGTTTTGGCATCTATATTCATTGAGAGATTTTTCAAATTAGTTTATTTGAAGAACACCTTTGTAGGGCCCACTCCGCATTGTATTTTACTAATCCAAACCGTCTATTTTAGATAATCATTCAAAGATCATCCCTACAAAAAATCACTTGAATCCGATATCATTTGATCACTCAATTGTGTTATTAAAATTTTAGTACTTTTTTGAAGCACCATGTTCATTGATTTTGTAGGATACAATTGGATGTCGAAACGATTTCCGATTTGTGTAATTTTTTGCAAGGATGATCTATGAATGTAGACTTAAAAAATAGATTGTTTGGATCATTAGTAAAAAATCCGTAGGATATCCTAAAAGGAGTCCCTCAATAGATATATTATAATAATATGTATATATGTGTATATTATAATACATAATATATATATATGAGTATATTATAATAATAATAATATATTATTATTATTATTATTATATAATATATGGATGTTATATAATGGTGAGCATGATTTATTAGTCCTTTTCGGTGTTTCTAATGAACCTGGTATTAGCAATTCCATTTAAAATTAGGATTAGAAGAAAAAATTTCAGGACAATTTGCGTGACATAAGCTTACACGCAAAGAACAATTCAACTTCGCAATAACAATATTTTCTACTTCCTTCACAATGACAGAGCCTCCTAGTAGTTATTTATTTTATAGGACGACTTGGCTGGTCTTGATCTGCTTAATGAATATTTTATTTGACTTAATAGGTTTACCAAATTAAATTAAAGTAAAGCAAAAACACTGTAAACTTTGTACCTCGTCCTACGACGTATACTTACCTAAGATATAGGACTTGGTGAAGAAAAATACTTATTAATGGATAGATATTTTATTGAAATTGAGTACGTTGACATATAAATGAATTTCCTAATCATCTTTTTTTTGGGAGGCTAACGCAGGGATGGAAGTCGTCTTTCTATCTAATATTATTTTATCTTCAGAGTTTGTCTAAAATTAACTAAAGACAATAATATTATTAACTCAACTGACCTTCAGGGAAGCTCCGATTAGCGATCGCCGCGCACAAAGGGAAACTTTTGGGATGAGTACGTCTAAAGGAAAATTTCAGGTAACTGATCCTCCTTCTCTCTGGCTGACATTGCTTTTGAATCGACATTGATTAAGGAAAGTTTCTATTTTACATTCGAAATTAATTACGGCTTTTCTCTTCTTCTTGTTTTCCCTTAACTAGCTTATCTCCACCTCCGCTCTGATCTCCGGCATGTTCGGCTTAAGCAATCAGGAAGCCGAGGGAAGTCTTGGAGCAGACGAGGATGCAGAGACACAGAAAAGTGCGTGGAAGAAGACGCTTATTAGTAAGCTGGGGAATGTACATCAGAGAGAATACTTGAGCATCTATGGCCGCGGAAGAAAGAAAAAAATAAGAGGGGATTATTGCATCTACAGAGTTCCAGATAAACTTCGAAAAGTCAAGGAGGATGCCTACCTCCCTGGCGTTGTCTCAATCGGACCATTACATCAAGACAAGCAGAACCTGGCACCCATGGTCCAATACAAATGGTCTTACTTGGTATCCTTTCTTGATCAGCAACCAAAAGATGCTGAAGCAAAACACTCTAGAAATTGCGCTACAAAATGCTTGAAAGAGTGCATCGATGCTATTCATGGTTTAGATGAAGTAATTCGCCAGTGCTACACTGAAAAGAACAACTACACAGAGTATGAGCTTGCAGAAATAATGTTACTTGATGGTTGCTTCATATTGGAACTTTTCCTTAGGTTCGACCGCAACTTAAATTATATGAAGCAAGAAGATCTCAATTCTGATCCAGTATTGAGAAGTGCTTGGATGACTGCAGCTCTTCAGCATGATCTGGCATTACTGGAGAACCAGATCCCCTTTTTTATTCTCGAACTTTTGTATGATACAATCAAGCCTTATGTCACCAAGTGCAAACCACCAGACTTGGTGGCAAGCCTTGCTCTTAACTTCTTCCACCCTTTGAGCCAAAAGAAGTTCATCAACGAAAAGCCCGAGGGCACAGCGTTCAAGCATTTGCTAGATCTCTTGCACAAATTCTATTTCCACCCATCTGGTGGTCACTTGTCAATCCCGGTGGAATCCATTTCCGGGAATGAACATCGTGCCGGAGGCGCAGTGCAAAAAATAATTTCATGCCTTGTCAGGAAAATAACAAGAGGAAAGCAGACTCCATGCCTTCCTCATCATCATCCACGCGATCTAAAAGGTGATGAAAAGTGGGGCTTCAAGTATTGCGCTTCAGATCTTTTGGAGTCTGGAATCGAGCTTCAAGTTGGGTCGAGTATGCAGGACACTTTGTTGGAAATAACTTTCAGGCGTGGTGTAATTATAATTCCCCAAGTGCGGATTCACGAGACAACCAGCTCACTCTTGAGGAACCTGATTGCTTATGAGCAATGTAGTCTTAGCAGTACGCACAGCGTTACATCATATGCCTTCCTCTTGAAGAGTCTCATCGGTTCCTCACGGGACATCAACCTGCTCCGGACAAGAAATATCATAGAGCAAAATAATCGGATGGGAGACAAAGAATATTTTGCTCAATTCGAAAGCATTCTAGATCAAGTGGCTATGAAGGACGACTTCTGCTTTGGTGCTTTGTTCGACCAAGTGAATAAATACCGTACGTCCTGGTATAGTTTGAGCAGACTTCGAGTATTTTTGTCGGTGCAATGTCAAAGACAAAAAAGAATCCTTTGCACCACATATTTCTCTACTACATGGAAAGTCATATCACTCATGGCTGGAATTTTCCTTCTCGTCGTCACTTCCATACAGACATACTACACAATTCACCCTCGCTGACACTTTTTAGTTAATTCTTGCCTCTCTTTTTTTTCTTTCTCTTTTTGTGTTTCTTACTAAAAATTAGGGTTCCGTTGCGCAGTTGGACCATCTATACATGAGTTTGATTAAGCTTCCTCTTATAAAATGAGTATGTTCAGCTTTAAGCTTTCAATATTTGTCCATGTGCTAATTGCAGGTATGAAATTGATCAATTCAATTTTCATCATCTGCCTCGATTCAAAATCCGGCATGAATTATTAATTCGATTTTGGGGCTTTGGTTGAATTATAAATTGCAAGTGGTCGACGAGAGAGAGGAGGCCGGTGGTGGTTTTGTGAGTGGTCGACCAAGCCACTGACGACAGAGGGATGAGGTGAGCTTGTCGTGAGGGAGTGGGATTGGCTAGGGGTGAGCTTGTCGGCTGTCCATCCACAACTGCCCACGGCACATACTGATGTGGAGGTTGGAGCCTTAATTTGGTCTTAAGTTCAAATTCCCACGGCATCTTGGGAGTGTGTGAGAAAAGCCTCATTCACCCTTCCTAACTTTTCCAAGAACACATTCCAATTGTCAATTTGAAAATAAAATGAATGAGTAAATTTGTTTGTAATTGGAACCCCATCCTCTGGCCCTCCTGAGGTTTGGCCTTCACCATCATTCAAAAATCTCCATGCATAAATTCATGCAAGTAGTAACTTTAAACATACTACGCCATTCACCGGCTCACTAATATTGCTTGTTTCATATGCTCTGTATTTTTGTTATAAAATCAATGAGGTTGGGGCTGGAGGATCTCTCCTGCTCCATCCTTTGAGTTTCATTAGTCATTTATGTTATGTATTTTAAAGATTCTCTGTGTACAATGAGTTTTTATCATCTTAGTTTATTATGTTTTCCCAATTTACATATACACGATTGTATTGAGTCACAAATGGGAGAGAATTAGCCCTATCACTATTGGATACATCCGTTCATGAGTCTCTCACTCTTTAATCACATGACTTAGTAAGAGATTTATCCCAAAGTGAATCTTTTTTTTAAGGCTTATTATCACAAAACGTCCCTAAGGTTTATAAGACTATCGGATTGCATCCTTAATGTTTTTTTGTGTCATTCGTGGTCCTCAAGGTTAACATGTGTGATCACAAATGGTCCCTGCCATTAGGTTCCGTTAAAAACTCCGTTAGTTTGCTGATGTGCCATAAATATATATATCACAAAACATCCCCGAGGTTTACCCACCTATCACAAATGGTCCTTACGAAATTTTTTAATTTTTTATATTTAAAATTCATAAAATTTTGGTTTTCTTTTTAAAAAATTTTGAATTTTAAATTATTTAAAAATACATATTATATTTTAAATACATGTGGCACTATATTATTGTAATGTGGGCTCATATATATGTCAAAACAAACTAATGCATTTTTGACATCTAATTGTCGAAGAGGCCAATTGTAATGGGCAACAAGAGCAAGAACTAACCTAACTGTGGTAGGCTTCACCACAGGGTTAAAAGTCTCCCCATAATCCAATCCAGGTTCTTGACTGAAACCCTTAGCAACTAACCGTGCTTTGTGTCTGGCAATAGACCCATCTGAGTGTCTCTTAATCTTGAAAATCCATTTACATCCAACGAGGTTCTTATTTGCTGGCAATTGAACTAGACTCCAAGTGCCTTGAGTATGTAAAGCATTAACTTCTTCTTGCATGGCCTGTAACCACACAGGGACTTTGATTGCAGACTTGTAACTAACTGGTTCAACCAAGGACATATCAGTTCCCCCAGAGTCCTGAACACTTGCTAAGAGAGCCTTCTTTCTAATAATCCCACTCTTGCTTCTAGTTTGCATGGGATGCAGATTGAGTGGAGGAATGGACAACACTACTTGTAAAGTATCAGGTGGAAAATCATGTGTTTCGGAACCAGAACTAGATCTGATGTCAGGAGCCACACGGATCTGAGGAGAGGCTGGAATTGGAGCAGCAATGGACTGAGAACTTGGATAAACTTCAGGAAAATCGGAGGCAGAATGTGTTAAGGATATTGAGGCAGGTATATGTGATGGTGCAAGTGTAGGGACACTAGAAGTTGGAGGAGTAGAATCTGGAAAGGATGTGACAACTACATTCTCGGTAGTAACAATAGGCACAGGACAATTGGAACGTGGACATGAATGTGGTGATGTGAATGTGTTTGAATGTGTAGGCAATAAGTCTGAGTAGGGAAAATGGTGTTCATCAAAGATAACATGCCTAGAGACAAACACTCTCTTTGTAGGCACATGATAGCACAAATAGCCTTTATATTTGGTGGCATACCCAATAAACACACACTTTGTAGTTTTGGCCTGCAATTTGGTGCTATTATATGGTTTGAGTAGAGGAAAACAAGCACATCCAAAAATTCTAAGGTGAGTAAGGGTTGGATATGTCCCAAATAACATCTCAAAAGGAGATTTGTTATAAAGAACAGTAGTAGGCATACGATTGATTAGATATGTGGCTGTTTGACAAGCATAGGACCAAAACTGAGATGGCAATTTGGCTGTTTGTAATAAGGTGATAGTGGTTTCAATGATATGCCTATGTTTCCTCTCAGCAACCCCATTTTGTTCAGGAGTATATGGACAAGAGAGGTGATGTGAAATGCCTTTTTCAAGAAGAAATTTTTTCAATTTGTTGCTGGTATACTCTCCCCCCTCATCAGTTTGAAGAATTTTAATTGGAGCAGAAAATTGAGTAACAACAAAGGAATAAAAGGCAACAAAGGTAGAGAACAAATCAGACTTGTTTATTAATGGAAAGATCCAGCAATATCTGGTACATTCATCGACAAAGATGGTGTAGTATCGATAACCATCAACTGATATACAGGGTGCAGGACCCCACAAATCAGTATGAATAGTTTCAAAGGGAGTTACAGACTTATTGAGATGTTGTGGAAAAGGTAGTTTGCTAAATTTCCCTTCTAGACATGTATGACACATCATAGGGGATGAGGTTTTGGGGACATGGACATTAGCTTTATTCAACATCAGAGAAACAACAGTATTGGTAGGATGACCTAACCTATGGTGCCACAGATTAGACTGAACAAGTTGGCCAAGAAATGCCGTAGCTTGAGAAGGCGTCTGTGAGGTTGAAGTGGACAAGGAGTGGATAGGATATAGTCCATTACTGCACAAGCCTCTGTAAAGGATCCTCCCTGTGGCTTTGTCCTGAATCCAAAAACAAAAGGCATCAAATATAAGCCAACAATTATTGTCAAGACAAAGTCGATGTAATGACAACAGGTTCTGAGTTAATTGAGGAACATAGAGCACAGAGTTCAATTTTATTGGGGAAACTGATGTATGAATAGTAGAATGACCAACATGAGACACATTCAAACCTTCACCATTTGCAGTATGAATTGTTTCATTTGTGGGATACGGTGAGGCCAGTGACAAATTAGTCAAATCAGCCGTCATATGATTGGTGGCACCGGAATCAGTGAGCCACACCGGAGAGGAACCTGAAGAACAGGATGACTGAGAAGCAGAATTGAGCACTGTGTGCATGGCTTGCAGAGAAGGTTGCGGAGCCCGAAACTGTGAAGGTGTGAATGATGAATGCTGAGGAGGAGCTTGATATGTAGTATACTGCAAATTCTGTGGTTGCACAGGATAGGATGACCGTGGAGAATATGAAGCAGTGGTATGCAGTCCAATATAGTTTGGACCCTTATCATTATAGAAGCAATACCATGTGGTATGATTACTTCTACCACAGATGTGACAATTGGTTTTCTCATGAGAAGCCCCACAAAATGGTGCAGTGTGTCCCTCAGAGTTGCATAATTGACAGATTTGAATCATGGGTGCAGAAGGACTTCCAAATTGTTGACCAGGTGATTGACCAAGAACTCCAGGATTAGAGTTGGGAAGCACATGTGCCATAGGGGAAAACACTGGTCTAGAATTATAAAATCTAGATCCCTGAGTGAATCTGCCTCTACCCTTGTTCTTGTTCCCATTATAAGGTGTAAAACCTCTAGTGGCCACCTGAGATTGACCATGAGTCGAGGAGAAATTCTGAGGCTGAAAAGGAGGCCATTTTGTGTAAGTAGAACCTGTATTAGCAACCATAGCTGTCATAAGAGGAGGATGAACTAAATGTTCAACAATGATTTCCTCTGCAAGTAACTGTGAGTGAAAATCTTTCAGGGAAATCACACTTTCACGCCCCCGTATAACACATCTGAAAGTGTTATACTCAGCAGGTAGTCCATTCAAGGCAAGAATGACAATGTCTTCATCCGCAAAGTATACCCCAGCAGCAGAAAGATAGTCCCTAGCTTCTTTAATGCGATGAAGATATTGAGATATCGAATCAGAACCCTTTTTAATTGTTTGCAAATTAGATTTCATCTGAAAAATGCTAGTCCGAGATATAGTGGAAAATTGTTCTTTTAGCCTAATCCACAGATCCTTGGAGCTAGTGCTACCAATCGCACAGGACATAGCAATAGGTGACAATGTTGCAGTGATCAATTGCATAATAGCTCTATCATGCATTTTCCATACTATATATTCATCAGTTGGAGAAGAAGAAATGATACCAGATTCATTAGAGGTTGAACCTTGTTGAGATGGGCAAGGGATCGAACCATCAACATACCCCATGATTCCATTGCTATCAAGCAAAAGTTGCATCTGAAAGTTCCAATTGAGGTAGTTCGAATCATCCAGCCTGACATTAACAGACGTAGAAATGGAGGAAATAAGGGCCGTAATTGGAGATTGAAGCAACTGAAGCTGCGAAGCAGTCACCATCAGGGATTGCAAGATCAACTCGTGAGTGAGACAATACAACAAACACTTGCTGTGCAAGATTCAGAAAGGACCGATCAAGAAAGGAATATAAACAAGAAACCCTAGAAATTTCAGAAAGCAGAAAGTGGAGAAGACGAAGTATCGAATCGGAGAAGACAACGAGCCGAAACAGAGAATGCGGAAGCAACAGAGGATCGAAAAACTTCAAGCGTAAGCAACAATGGCGATTGATACCATGTTAATCTATATCAGCTGATCAAACATATACTGTAATCTTGTATATTGAATCAAGATCAGAGAGAGAGAGAGAGAGAGAGAGAGAGAAGCTAGAGAGAACAATATGATATGTTTACTTAACCAATCTGTAATTACATGAGAAAGTCTTCTATATAGCTACAGATAACAAACTAACTAACTACTACAGTAAGATGATGACATGTGTCACAATCTAAAGCACTTCCGAATTCCAGACTCCAAAAGTTGGGTTGCAGAACAGTTGAATCCCCACTTGTTTTTGCTATCTGGATCAGCAAGTTCCGGAAGGAATGAAAAAGTCTGCATTTTTCTTCTCATTTTTCTGAAAAATAAATTGCATAAAGGTTCTTCTTCTTTAATATTGGAATTGGAAGACAATTCAATATTAAAATTGAGCTTGATTGACACCTCATGATCATGAGGTACTGGGAGGAAGTAGAATTTGTGCAAGAGGTCAAGCAAATGCTTGAAGTCTGTGCCCAGCTTGTCTTGATCTTCTTTAGGTATTGACTTTCGGCTCAAAGGTTGGAAGAACATGAGAGCAAGGCCAGCCACCGAGTGTGGTGGCTTACGGCTCGCAACAGAAGGCCTGACAACCTCATACAAAAGTTCGAGAATGAAGAAGGGGATTTGGTTCTCAAGTAATGCTAGATCATGTTGAAGAGCTGTGACCATCCAAGAACTTTTGAATACTGGATCGGGTTTGCTTTTTTCTCCTGCATTTTTGGCATAGTACCGGAGGAAGAGCTCCAATATGAAGCAACCATCAAGTAACATTATTTGCGCAAGGTTATTCTTGTCATACTCAACATTTTCAGCGTAGCATTGACGAACCTTCATGTCTAAATTATAAATAGCTTCCGTGCAGTTTTTCAAGCAACTGCGAGACTCATAAGGATCGTCTGTTTGCTGAAGAAAGCTTAGCATGTAACGCCATTTATGCTTTCTCATACCGGCTACAAGCTCGGGGTCTCCTCGATGGAAAGGCCCAATTGAGACAACACGAGGGTTGTAGGCGTCCTGCTTTACTCTTCGAAGCTTACTTGGAACTTTATAGATGCATGAGTCCTCTGCTTCATTTACTCCTCCTAGTCTTTCTTCAATCTCCGCTATCCACTTAGCTCTGCCTCTAACTTCCTTCTGTTTTGTAATTGCAGGAGGAAAAGGAAAGAGTGAATAAAAAAGACAAAAAGGAAAGGGAGGTTTCAATTACCTGATCAATATTTACCTGAATTTCCTCGTCTGAGTCGATCATCTCAGCAGGATTTCCTTCCTCGCGTCCGACCACCAATCTGAGCTTCCAAGACGACTGAGCATTGCCTTCTAATCAATTCGTTGAAAATGGAAAATTATAATAGAAAATGACTCTACCATCCCAGTCTCCTATCTCCAAAGTTAACAAAAGAAAAATATTCACGAAAATGTGCGTGACATAAGCTTACAGGCAAAGAGGCGAAGAACTATTCAACTTTGCAATAACAATATTTTCTACTTCCACCACAACGGCAGACCCTCCAAGTAGTTATTTATTTTATAGGACGACTTGGTTGGTCTTGATCTACTTAATGAATATTCTATTTGACTTACATGTTTTCCAAATTAAAGTAAAGCAAAAACACTTTGTAAACGTTGTGCCTCCTCCTATGACGAAACCAAGCATTCACTTATACAACCGTCCTAGTAAACATTTCACATGATTTTTATCTAACGAACAACTTTTTATTTATTTAGAAGATATCATTCATATATCATAATAGGCATATATAGATTGGCACGAATACAGTGGTGGTCTCGTTAAAACCTTTCTAGGAAAACCACATGGGACAAATTCCATGGTAGGAATGAATACCACGCATGTCATGAACTAACAAAAGAGTCCAACTCATGTCACTTTGGACAGCTACAAAGAACCAAAAAAGAAAAACAAATGACCAAAACAAACTACCAAACGACCATAATACCAACACATGAGACCCCCCGCAGTAGAGCACACCAACACATCCCAAACTATCAAAGAAGCCTTCTATGAGAAGAGTTCATAGTCCTTTATCCAGCGCAAGAGTTGTTTGGCACACCAAGGGTCAGAGACACAAGAAAAACACAGAGAGGGCAACAAAGAGGGACCCCATAAGAGCACATCAACTCCTCCCAAAACTTAGGGGTAAGCACAGTCCGGTTCGGTCTAGTTTCCACCCAAAAATGCTATTTGACTTGACTTGAGGTGGCCCTGAGCATAAGCAGGTAAGGCGGCCGTCTAGAGCCTCAAATTTATATAAACTTATATATATTATGTTAAGCCTATTATTTAATCCAAAATTAATAAGAGCCAAACTTAGAAAAGCCCACTTATTCATTTAACTTCAAATCTAAGACAATTAACCTACTAATGAAGACTAAAGTCCGGATATTGTTTAACAGTTGATTGACGATTTCTTTTAATTTTGGAATTTGTTTGCTTTATGTTTTGTCTATTCTCTTTATTAATTCTATGGCAGGAAGAAGATGGATTTGGGAAAATAAGTCCCCCAATTTACAAATTTTCAGTTAAGATTCTCAATTTTGAAGAAGTTTATGGTGTATATATGTGTAAGCAACTAATTTTTATTATACTAGAATTTGAGTAAATATTTTCCATCCCTTTCTTGTTGTGTGGAATATTATTATTTTTTTATTAATTATCTTTTATGTTACAATCTTTGATGTTGAGTTCGTATAATATATTTTTTCAAATCAATAATGAAGTTACGTAGGAATTGAGGTCTGCAAAACCTCAAGGCCGGCACTGACATCGACCAACGACCTAAGTCAAATAACTATATATGTGTGAAAAAAGTGAAAAAAGGTAACCTTTGGCGTAAGGCTATGACGTATTACGTATACATAACCAGGCCCAAAAGAATGAACAGTGGCTATGCCTTTCGGGCCGAACAGGGTATGTCAAAGGTGGAGTCTCATTTAGATACAAAAAGTGAAAATGGAAAAATGTGATTCTGTGGTGGTAGTTTTTATGATCGTGTTGTGGTTGAGGCCACTCTGATCATCCTTTATTCAATCTTATTATTTATTGCAAAAGGTTGCAGGCTAAAGAAACAACAGCTTCATAGGAATAGGATGGTCCAACAGAAACCTTCCAGAACAGCAATGGAACCCCACTTCCCTATGAGAAATATAAAATTAAAATAAATAACTGAAACAAATCAAAAGCAACAATTAAACAAGCGTAGTAACTGGTTCCTAGAGTCTAGTCTAGGGGTTTTTTTCTTTTTTCTTTTTTTATTACATTGGAGGAAAGAAATTTCACTGAAGTTCGATCCTAGGTGCCACTCTGTCGTAGGAACCCATTGGCTAGTGGAAATTTTCTTTCAATGTTGAAAGAAGGTGCAAAATCAGTGGCGAGGATAAATTGTATAGTATGTCTGCAATGAAGTGAGAAGGAGAAGGAAAACTCCAGCCACGAGTGATATGACTTTCCACGGAGGAGAAAAATATGTGTCACAGAGGATTCTTTTTTGTCTTTGAAATTGCACCCACAGAAAAACTCGAAGTCTGCTAAAACTGTACCAGGACTTACAATATTTGTTCACTTGGTGGAGCAAAGCAGCATAGCAAAAGTTGTCCTTCATAACAACTTGATCTAGAACACTTTCAAATTGACTCAAAAATTCTTTGTCTCTAATCAGATTATTGTGCTCTATAATATTTCTTGCCTGAAGCAGTTTGCTATCCCCTGAGGTCCTGATGAGACTCTTCAAGAGGAAGACATATGATGTAACCCTATGAGTGCTCCGAAGACAGCATTGCTCGTAAGCAATCTGATTCTTCAAGAGTGAATTCGTAGTCTCATGAATGCGCAGCTGGGGAATTATAATCACCCCATCCTCGAACTTTATGTCCAACAAATATTGCTGGGTGCTTGGTCCAACTTTAAACTCAATTCCAGACTCCAAAAGTTCTGAAGCGCAATAATTGAATTCCCACTTCCCTTTGCTTGCTTGGTCACGTTGATGATGACTAGGCAAGCATGGAGGAGTTTGGTTTTCCCCTTTTATCTTGCCGAGAAGCCGTGAAGTTACTCGTTGTAAGGCAGAATGTTGTTCGTTGTCTGAATCGATTTCAAGCTTGAATGGCAATTGACCATTCGGGTGGAAGTAGAATTTGTGCAAGAGATCTAACAAATGCTTGGCACCGGCGGGCTCTTCTTTAATTTCCTTTCGGCTCACAGGATGAAAGAAGTTAAGAGCAAGGCTACCAACCGACTGTGGTAGTTTACACCTGGTGATATGAGGCTTGATAGTATTGTATAAAAGTTCGAGAACAAAGAATGGGATCTGGTTTTCAAGTAATGCAAGATCATGCTGAAGGCCTGCAATCGTCCAAGCACTTCTTAAGACTGGATCAAAATTGCAGTCATCTTGCTTCATATACTTCAAGTTTCGATCACACCGGAGGAAAAGTTCCAATATGAAGCAACCATCCAGTAAAACTATTTCTGCAAGCTCATCTTCTTTGTAGTTGATCTTTTCAGTGTAGCATTGACGAACCACTTCATCTAAACTATAGATAACATCCATGCACTCTTCCAAGCATTTTGTAGCGGGTTGCGTGTGGTATTCTTCTGCAACTTCAGCATCTTCAGCTGCTGTTGATTGCTGATGAAGAAGGGATAGCATGTAAGACAATTTAAATTCTTCCATGGCTCCGAGGTTGCGGTCTTTTTTATGTAATGGTCCAATGGAAACAACGCTTGGTCGGTAGGCATCCTCCTTGACTTGTCGAAGTTTATCTGGAACTCTATAGATGCAAACCTCCCCTCTTATTTTTCTCTTGTTTTGGGTGTCATAGATGCTCGAGTACTTTGTCATATTCACTTTGCTGAGCTTATCAATAAAATCATTCTTCCACCTATCTTTCTGTGTCATTATATTATGCAGAACAGGGAGACGAACAAGGGGAAGGATAAGGAGAGAGAGAGAAAAAAATGTAACTGTAGACTCCAAAATATGAAGAGATTATATCATTTTTCTTTAAAATCTATTTAATGTCTATTCAAAAGCGAAGTCTTAGAGAGAGGTTAAGTTACCTGAAATTCCTTTCTCATCTCACCCATTTTCATCAAAACTTCCCCTTGTCGTCCTGTCGAGAACTAATATGAGCTTCCCTGCAGGGAATTGAATTAGTATTATTATTGCCTTTAGTTTATGAGTAATTTTCCTTAGTTCATAAGGCATATAAATAAATACAAAGACTCTATGAATCCCCACATTCCGCTTGAAAGACTGATCTTGTCACATCCTGGGATCGGCTCCGCCGTAGCACGATATTGTCAGCTTTGGGCCCCCTCTCTGCCCTCACGGTTTTGTTTATGGGAACTCACGAGCAACTTCCCTGTGGGTCACCCATCCTGGGATTACTCTAGCCCCCAACTCGCTTAACTTCAAAGTTCCTATGACTCCGAAGCCAGTGAGCTCCCAAAAGGTCTCGTGCTAGATGGATGCGGGTGTGCACATATAAGGCACATCACCCCCTCTCCGTTGGTTGATGTGGGATCTTACAGATCTACTCTCAAAGTTTAATAATAAGAAAGAATGGACAACCGTCTCGCTCTAATACGCTTTGATAAATCTAACTTTGACATACTAATTAATTTGCTAATCAGTTTTAAAAGAAAACAAAAAACCTTGAGAACTACGACAAAGCTTCCATACTTCAATGTGGGATACTCTCAATAAAGATAGAGACTAGAAATCAACTTACAATAAACACATTTCATATTTGCTTTCCCTTTCACAACGCAGAGTCTCCACTTAATTATTTAATCTTTACGACGACTTGGTCTTTGATCGAGTTAAATATATATTTTATCTTATACTCATATCATTACCATTTTCTTTTCCTTTTTCAGACACGTATGCTATGTTATAAAAAATAATAGTTTTCTTCTTTCCGTAAAGCCAAATACAAAACATTTATATTATAAATAACATATAAACAAATTGGAAAACTTTGAAGGTATAATAAAATTGAAGAAAGCAAAATAATAGGCAAGTAAAAGGAAAATAAATAATAAGTAAGAAGGTGAGTTTGGTACGGTGAAGCACGTCAAAGACGCTGTCCTAAAGCCTTTGTAGCCTCCCTATGTGCAGGTACTGACGGTCTACAAGACTCCAAGATACGCCCCCTTGTACACAAACTCAAGATCCGCTATGAGCACATTCACAGACAGATATAGGTATCCAAGTCACATAACCATTGCCCAAAATAATAATAATATAAAGTAGAGAATATATGTAAAAGTAGACAAGGAGAGAATTAGAATGTGTATGTGATATTCTGATAATGTATTGTGTGTTATTGTGTGTTATTGTGTGTATATCAAATGTGAAGGAGGAGTGGCCTTTTATAGGCATCCAAAAACATGTAACCTTCACCAACCATAAAAGTTCACCAACCAAAAAATTAAGGCATTCACCAACCAGAAATAAAACCTAAATATTAAATATTTATAACCCCCACAATAAATAAAATAAAACAGCCAAAATAATTAAATAAATAAAATGGTTAAATTTTTAAAACCTTTTAAAATTCCAACAATCCCCCACAAGGTTTTCAAAATTTTACCATGACAAAAAAACAGTGAAAAATATATAATTTATATATGGGCAATATAATACTATGTAATAGGTGTAGGTGCCTTCCGGGCTTGAACCTTCACCTAGTGATGATAGTCTCCATTTGAGGAACCTGAGTGTACACAGTATTGAACTCGGCACCTTTGACCAAACTTCAACATATCCCACACATAGTATTAGTTGAGACTTGGATGCGGGGTAGCGCTATTTATGGCCATGCGCTAATCTTGATTCTTATGAGAGTTACTAGAGAATAGCCCAATTCTCATAGTCGCGGCCTCACGACGTCTCTCACTTAGGTGAGTTCTCCAAGAGTACATGTGACCTGCACTCTGCGGGAGTTTGCCCGCCTCGAAACTCATTCAAGGATAAATCCCTTCCTAACGTCACATAAAATAGCACTTTTGCCTTAGGGATGAGCAGAAGAATATCTTAAGGATATCTCCATAGTTTTATGAGTGCTATATGAGTCACGCAATATTGATTGTTTCTACCACATTGAACTTCCTTCATGGGATCTCCAATCACAAAAGTTGGGTTACCTCCCTAGGTGACTTCCTTATGGGCTTAAGCACATCCCCCTCGACATTTTGCATTAATAGCCTCCTCCACGAGGCATGCATATCAAAACTAGCCTTCACAAGGCATATATAATGTAGGTCATGTCTTTGTTCTCCATTTTAGCGCGCTTTAAACCTGCATGTTATTAAAATATTTCCTACACAATCTTGCACACAAATAATTAATGGATTTCACCTCAGTATAATTGGAAATTAAATACGCATTGGTATACAATAAAGTATAATGGAAATCCCACTGCATTTAAATTCATATAATTCGAATACCTCTCAAATATTGGTACTCAAATATGAGCCTACAATAGTCTTTGAAACTTTGAGTGCACTCTCTTTTGTGCACTCCAAGTCGCTGAAATATATCTAAGTTGTCATTGTCATTGTATCTTCTCAATTTGACCCTGTAAGACAATAAAAGTCTCTACCAAAATTTTATACCAAAATCATCATTAGTTGGACACACTTTCATATCAAAGTTGAAGATAAATTAGTCTCATAATAAACTTTCATAATGAAACAAATTTCATATA